>NW_026780362.1:300000-449172 GCF_030144855.1 Hypanus sabinus | reverse complement strand
CTGGGAATACAGTTTCGTAATTCCTAGAAAGTGGCATCACAAGTAGATAGGATTGTAATGAGAGCCTTCATAAACCAAAGTATCGAGTACAGGAGTTAGGCTGTATAATACACTGGTGAGTCCTAACTTGGATCCAGTCTCCTACTTGTCAGAAAAATATCAATAAGATTCAGAGAAGTTTTCAAGGAGCTGCCAGGACGTCTGGGCCTGTGTTGTAGGGAAAGGCCGAATAGGTTAATAACTCATTGGGGTGATTGATAGGTTTGTGGCCCAAGGTAGAAGGAGATGAGTTATTAACTTCAAACTTTCTGCATAATCACTCAGAGTTGAACTCTATGTGCATGTAACGAGAGCTGTAGAATCTCATCTCCTTCTACCTTAGGCCACAAACTTATCAATCACCCATCTGTGGACCCTTTCTGGAGGTCCAAGATCTGTATGCTCTATGACCGCTGGATTAAGTGTGTAAATGTAAGAGGGGACTATTTTGAAAAATAAATGTACTAGGTTTTCTAAAATGGACTCCTTCTACCTAGGCCACGAACATATCAATCACCCCTCATAAGAATGGATAGAGGTATACAATATTATCAGGGGTGAATGCAAGCAGACCTTTCTCACTGAGATTGAGTGAGACTAGAACTAGAGGCTATGGGATAAGGGGAAAGGTGAAATGTTTCAGGCAAACATGAGAAGGAACTTCTTTAGTCAGAGGGTGGTGAGAGTGTGGAACGAGTTGCCAATATTGGTAGACTTGGGTTCAATTTCAACATTTAGGAGAAGTTTGGATAAATACATGGATGAGAGAGGTGTGGAAAGCTAATGGGACTAGCCAGACTCATAGTTCTGCTAAGCTGGAAGGTTGAAGTGCCTGTTTCTATGCTGTAGCACTCCATGACTCTAATGCAGGCAAATGTGTTGGACAAAAGAGTTGGCATGCACTTGATGGGCTGAAGGGCCTCTCTGTGCTGTACATGTCTAAGACTCCATGAATAGTGGAAGATTGGCCTTGGATAGCCTGTTGCTAGCTCACCATTTTCTATCCTCTTCCCTGTTAGCCTCACCTACGTGACTGAAAAATGCACCGCAAGTACTTGACCACACATACTGACATCAGCTCGCAAGTCTCTCACCTCTACCATCAGCAAGGAGAAATGCAGTAACCAGGTGGCAGTGCCACCTGAAGCTTCCCCTCTGCGTTGACCACCAACCTAACACGGAAAACTAAATCCTGCAGCTCCTTATTGAAAACATTGGACGAGGTACTCACGTGCCCCAGCAGAAATTAGAGCCCTAGACAACTAATGCAATTCAAAACCTACTTGTTAATCAAATGCATGGAGTTATAGAGTCATACAGCATAGAAACAGCCTGCTTGTCCATACCAACTGTGTTGTTCAGTGAATTAGTCCCATCCACCTGTAGCTGAAAGTTATAAAGCTAATCTCAGTAAAATTTTAAATAGCATGTTCTGCATTCTGTATTCCTTTACTAACTCAGCGACATTATTTCTGGATGTTTTTGAGAGGCCGGACTTACCGAGGAATGTGTCAGATCTCAGACTAGCTTGGTAGCCACTGTGGACAGCCTAGATAGTTCTGTTCTCTTCAAAAGGGTGGCATGCTGAACAAAAGCTTTGTTGCTTATACCTTGGTACACGTGACAATAACAAGTCAAAGCCAATAACATTTCTCAAGCTGCCACCAGATTAGTGAAAAATTGATTGAGTTCAGTGAAACCCTTTAGGCAAGGAATTGTGCTGTTCTTATGCAGTGAATCCTAAACCACAGGAATGTGCATACCTCACTCAGCAAGCCCATCCATTGTACCAAATAACAGGTGCAGTGGAATACAGTTCATCTCCACCTCCTTTAGGGGGAAGCAAGTTCAAGTTGCAGTTTAATGTCATAAATATCCATGAATACAGCCAAACGAAACAACATTACTCCAGAGCCAAGGAGGGAAACACAAACGGCCACGCACAGCACAGGCAAGCACGTATGAGGTACCTTGCATGCAAGGTAGCAAGCACATATAAGATAACATTAAAAATACATTCACACTAAAGAAAATGTAGTCCAAGATTGTGAGTCTATGAAAAGTGTCGCGGCAAATACAATATGGCTTGTCTTCTGTCAAGCAAACACTGGGGGGCAGCACTGATTCCAGCTTGAACACCACGTCACACTGACTCCAGTGCCTCTCTCCTTGGCAGCTATAAACAGGCACAAGGATCCTCCCAACAACACCCAGATCCTATAATTTTAGACAGAATTTAATGGTAAAGATGAAATCTCACATTGGACCTTCTGAGGTGTTGCATTTAAGGAGAAATTGATCCAGCACTTTGATGTGGATCAGGGTGTGAAGATGTGGGCTGTGATAATATGAAGAATACCTTTTGTGTGATTGCGTGACTCACTGACAGAGGGTGTTAGCTCTGTTGCTAGCATGTGAATCTGTCATTTCTCACAGGCTTCACAAGAATGCTGGTATGGGTTATATACATTGTTTTTTCATACTTTGTAATCATTTAAAAATGCAATAAAAAATTATTTAAAAAAAAAGAATGCTTGAAAGAATTTATAGATATATTAGGAGAAATTTCAAGATTAATTCTTACTTTGTTTATATCAAGTTGCCTCACATTGTTTGATGAGTAACTAAATGGACCTTCCCAATACAGGCACAAATAATATGTATTGGACCAGGCCAGATTAGACAAAACCCTCCTGACTTGGATTTATTTCAACTCCCGACTCACCCAACGGACATGACCCATACTATGCTTCATACTATGCTTAATCATACTATGATTAAGCTATGCTTCAGTTTTAAAATCTCTGTGCTGTTGGCAAATCCTTACCAGACAGACTCCTCTCTGAAATTCTCCTCCAGTCCTAGAACTTTCCAAGGTTTCCCCCAGAGCAGGGGTTCCCAACCTTTTTTATGCCATGGACCAATACCATTAAACAAAGGGTCCACAGGTCCCTGGTTAGGAACCCTTGCCCTAGAGCACAGCTGAATTTACTCCACCACTGCACCCTGTGTCACTGAACCTTTTCACCTCCTTCCCTCTCCTTCCTGTTAGAATCAAACTTTTAGCTACCCATCTCAATAGGTCCTTCTACATTCAGTGTCAATTTTTGTTTTGGAACCCTTCAGGGAAGTGCCAGGGATGTTCTATAATGCTACGGGAAGGGAAATAATGTTGCTCTCTAAGAATGGACCGTTGAGTCTTTCTGAAAACTGTGTACCTGTCCAATTGTCTTTTAATAGTTGATATTGGACCTGCCTCAACCACTTCCTCTGGCATTACATTCAAGACACTTATCACAATTTGTGACCGAACAACATCTCTGTAAATCTTGTCTTCACTCTTTCTAGTTTCAGAACATAATTCCTATAACAGGGTAGCCAAAACCAACACATTATTCCAAGTGCAGCCTTAACAGAGTCTTGTACAACCACATCATGATCACTGAACCCTTATATAAAAATGCCCCGATTGCTGAAAGTCAGCATGCCAAAAGCCTTCGTCAACACCCCGTTTTCCTGTGGCTCCACCTTCAGAGAGCCACATACCTGAACTCCAAAGTCCGTCTGTTCTGCAACTCCCCCCAGGGCTCTTGTGGAAGAAGATGGCGCCAGAGAGCAATGCGACCAACGGCGACATCCTCCAGATGGTTCACAAAATGACTCCTTTCACTTCTTTTACACCTTCTTTTTCTTTCAAATGTGGTCCTGCTACTGTTGGAGCCTGTCATCTACATTTTGGTGGAGTGTCTTAGGGCTGATCTGCTGCTGTCCTGTCTCTGAGGGTGTTCGGTGGGGTTTCAAGTGAAGCCTGTGGCCTTGAGGCTAGGAAGACACCACTTCTCACTGATCCAGCTAATTAAAGCATCAAGGAAGACTGAAATCATCAAGGCAAGAGCAGAGGCGAGTAGGTGCTCAGCACCATCTACCAACATCTCGCTCGCTCGCTCGCTCGCGGTTGCTGGAGAAAGGTGTCTGCATCTGACAGTCTCTGTCTCCCTCTCACTTTCTGCTCAAGGAAGCAGGTCCCTGTGTTTGAATGCTCTCTCTCACCCTCGACACTATTGCAGGATGATGCCCAAGTCCTGGGTCTTGGGCAAGATTTAACGGTGGCGGTTTTTGCATTGGGCTCACATTATGATGAGTTTCTGGTTTCTGGTTGTTCTTTTTTTGCTGCTCTTTGGTGGGTTGGTGTTTGATCCAGGTGGCCTGTGGACTGATGGAATTGAGCTGAACTGAATGTGCCTGGACACTTTCAATAGCTTTGGTGGGTTGGTGGTGTTTTTCTTTTTTGCCGTTTGTGTGATTTGTTTTTTTTTGTGTGTGTCAGGGTTTGATGTTTTGCTTTGAATGGGTTCTATGGCTTTCTTTGTATCATGACTGCCTGTGGTAAGACAAATCTCATGGTTGTATACTGCAGACATACCTTGATAATAAATGTACTTTGAACTTTCAACTTCATGTGCAAATACTATCTTCTCAAAGATGTTACACCTTGCACTTATCTGAATTAAACCTAGGGCTAATTTAATACTTGATTTTTAATCCCAAAATAGTAGCTAGAAAATTAAAAACCGTTAATTAACAAAGCTGGAATTTAAACATTAGCATATGGCACAGAAACTAAAAACCTATCTGGGGATGTTCTCTAGCGAAGAGAATCTGCCATCTTTACGTGGTCGGACCTGTATGAGACCCCAGACCAATCATAACCTTGATTTTCACTCTCCCCCAATTTAAGGTAGTCAGCACTGGAAAAGAAATCTGGCCTTTCTCTCTTGCTTGGAATGAATAAATAGAAGATGGCAGAGCTACCTATTAGAGTGGAGGCACAGTATGCAGCAGTAAATACCTGGGTGCACAGAGACAACGAAGCTACTGGTTTGGCCCTCTGGAGTCACCACAATCAGATCATCCTTCTGTGAGCTAATTATTGGAAGCGTACCATGGGCACCTGACGCTCTTTCTCCTTGGCTGCACCTGCTGGCACCACCAGTACCCACTTCACTCCACTTTGTGTACACAATGGCTTGCCTTGCCCAGCAATCCATGGCAATGAATCCCACTGATTCGCCACACCCTGGACGAAGATACTCCCCCTCAGCTCTGTTCTAAATGGACATCCTTCTGTCTGAGGCTGTGCCCTCTGGTCCTAGACTCCTCCATGAACGGAGACATCCTCTCCACGTCCACTCTGTCCAGGCCGTTCAATATTCTATAAGTTTCAATGAGACTTCTCCCCCACCAACCCCAACCCCATTCTTCCAGTGAATTCAGACCCAGAGCCAAAGAACTCCTCAATTTCTGCACCAAGTTTTATGAACCCTAATCTTCTGCATTCTTTCGACCTTAATGTCATCCTTCCTCTAACCGGGTGACCAGAAATGCACACAATGGTCCAAGCAGGGCCTCAGCAATGCCTTGTTTAGTGGCAACAGGACCTCCCAGTTCCTTTATCCATTGCCCTGTGAGATGATGACAAACATGTCTGACCATCTCTGCAAGTTCCTGCTTAATACAGGAGTTGACTTTGTCTCAATTCAAACTCTAGGCAATGTATTCCAGGTTCTGAATCCAGGATCTACGATTTAGAGTTTGTTCCTTCAGTCTCTGGCTCAAGGTACTAACCACCTCCACCAATGGGAACAGTTGGTACTCTATCTGATCGCAAATCTACCTGTCACTTCACACCCTCCTCTGTTCCATGGGGAAACATCTCCTTTCCCCACTCCATCTACATATAAGCAGTTGGTGGAATGGTTACTGTACCAACCTAACCTGTCATCCTCACACTGCGGAACTCTCTAGTTTTGCCCGGGCACTGATTTGACCCAGTCATCCAAACCCCTCTCGCTGAGCTTATGCCCATGGCCCAGAAACTGTGGGTTGAAGCACCCTAAAGACCACCTACCCACCTGGCCAGGACCCAACCTGATGATCCATTGGATTCTGCTCCCTCACACTGAATAACTCTCAACTTTTCATCCCTAACTCCTTCTCCACAGCCTTTGTAACATTTTCCTCATCTGATATATTTTTCCAGTTCTGTTGCAGACCACAGCAGAACCTGCCCCACCACACCCACAGGCAGCGTTTCCCAGATTCCAGCCTCACATTGTGTGAAGTGTCTTCCCTCAGCCTGGTCCTCCATTGCTTACATAATAGAAAGAACTGCAGAATATTTTTTCTCAGTTTCCTCCGTTTACTAAATGAAGCAACAGCAGAGGCACTGGCGGCACAGCAGCACCTAACGCAGTGAGTTCTCTCTCCTTGAGTGAGCTTTCTTCTCCCTGCATGAGTGGCCATCATCAGAGTGGGGTAGGAACAGAGGCTTTGACTGAGGAGGCTGAGGCTAAAGAAACAGGTACGAAGGGTAGGATTTTCCCTTTCATTATTGCTGACTTGGTCTTGGTTGCCCATGGAACATGCAAGCAGGATGTCCGAGGTGGCAGTGGAATGCTTTTCCTGGACGATGTGGGAATTCGTGGAACCTGATGATCTCCCTGAAAGACGCATTAGGGAGCTGGTACCAATAACGTAGGCAATAAAGGGTAGAGGTCCTTTGTAGTAAGTTTAGGCAGTTAGGAAGGAGGCTGAAGAGCAGGATCTCCAAATTGGTCATCTCTGGATTACTCCTGATGTCACTAGCGAGGGAAGGTGAAAACAGGGAGACAGCACAGGCTGAGGAGATGGTGCAGGGGGCAGGGCTTCAATTTCTTGGATCATTGGGACCTTTTCTGGGGCAGGTGTGACCTGTACAAAAACGATGGGTTGCACATGGATCTGAGGGGGACCGATATCCTGGTGGGGAGGTTTGCAAACGCTATTGGGGAGTATTTGCAGAGGGGTGGGAACAGAAGTGAAGAGGCAGAGGATGGGGCAGCTGGCGCACAAGCAGAGACAGCTTGTAGGGAGTTTGTGAGGGAGGATAGGCAGATGCACTCAGCCTGGTGGTTTGAGATGTGTCTATTTTAATGCAAGGAGGATCATAAACAAGGCAGATGAACTTAGAGCGTGGATCAATACGTGGAACTGTGACGTTGTGGCCATTTCAGAGACTTGGATGTCTCAGGAGCAGGAATGGCTGCTGAGTGTGCCAGGCTTTAGATGTTTCAAAAAGGACAGGGAGGGAGGCAAAAGAGGTGGGGTGCGGCACTGCTGACCAGGGGTAGTGTCACGGCTGCAGAAAAGGAGGAAGCCATGGAGGGATTGTCTACTGAGTCAGTGTGGGTGGAAGTCAGAAACAGGAAAGGGGCAATAACTCTACTGGGTATTTCTATGGACCTCCCCCAATAGTAACAGAGACATCAAGGAGCAGACAGGGAGGCAGACTCTGGATGGTGCAATAACAATAGGGTTGTTGTGATGGGTCATTTTAACTTTCCTAATATTGACTGGTATCTTCTTAGAGTAAAGGGTTTAGATGGGGTGGGGTTTGTTAAGTGCGTTCAGGAAGGTTTCCTGACACAATATGTAGATAAGCCAACAAGAGAAGAGGCTGTACTTGATCTGGTATTGGGAAATGAACCTGGTCAGGTGTCAGATCTCTCGGTGGGAGAACATTTTGGAGGTAGTGATCACAACTCTATTTCCTTTACCATAGTGCTAGACAGGGATAGGAATAGACAATTTGGGAAAACATTTAATTGGGGTAGGGGGAAATATGATGCTATTAAAGAGGAACTTGGGAACATAAATTGGGAGCAGATGTTCTCAGGGAAATGCACGGCAGAAATGGGGCAAATGTTCTGGGAACACTTGCATGGAGTTCTGCAGAGGTATGTTCCATCGAGGGGGCGAAAGGATGGGAGGGTAAAAGAATGATGGTGTACAAAGTATGTAGGAAATCTAGTTGAGACCTTGGTGATTGTAGGGATGACTTACAGTGGACTGAAAGGCTTGAGCACATGAACATTAAGAAAGAGGATGTGTCTTTGAAAAGCATTAAGGTAGGTAAGCCATTAGGTCCAGATGGGATTTACCCCAGGCTACTGTGGGAAGAGATTGCTGAGCCTCTGGTGATGATCTTTGCATCATTAATGGGGACGGGAGAAGCAGCAGAGGATTGGAGGGTTGCAAATGTTGTTCCCTTGTTCAAGAAAGGGAGTAGAGGTAACCCAGGAAATTATAGACATGAGTCTTACTTCAGTGGTGAGCAGATTGTTGTGGAAGAGTCTGAGAACCAGGATTTATCAGCATTTGGAGAGACATAAGCTGAATAGGAATAATCAGCATGGCTTTGTCAAGGACAGGTCGTGCCTTATGAGCCTGATTGAATTCTTTGAGGATGTGACAAAACACATTGATGAAAGTAGAGCAGTGGATGTAGTGTATATGGATTTCAGTAAGGCATTTGATAAGGTACCCCATGGAAGGCTCATTCAGAGAGTAAGGAGGCATGGGGCCCAAAGAGACCTTATTTTGTGGATTCAGAATCAGCTTGCCCACAGAAGGCAAAAGTTGGTTGTAGATGGCTTTTATTCTGCATGGAGGTCGGTGACCAGTGGTGTTCCTCAGGGATCTGTTCTGGGACCCCTCCTCTTTGTGATTTTTGTAAATGACCTGGATGAGGAAGTAGAAGGGTGGGATAGTAAGCTTGCTGATGATATATAAGTTGGAGGTGTTGTTGATAGTCTGGAAGGTTGTCAGAGGTTATAGTGGAACATCGATAGGGTGCAGTAATGGGCTGAGAAGTGGCAGATGGACTTTAACCCAGATAAGTGTGAAGTGATTCATTTTGGTAGGTCAAATTTGAAGACAGAATATAATATTAATGGTAAGACTCGAGAATCAGAGAGATCTTGAGATCCAATTTGATAGGACACTTAAAACTGCTGTGCAGGTTGACAGTGTTGTTGAAAAGGCATATGGTGTGTTGGCCTTCATCAACCGTGGGATTGAGTTTAAGAGCCGAGAGGTAATGTTGCAGCTATATAGGACCCTGGTCAGACCCCACGGAGTACTGTTCTCAGTTCTGGTCACCTCACTACAGGAAGGATGTGGATACTATAGAGAGAGTGCAGAGGAGATTTACAAGGATGTTGCCTGGATTGGGGAGCATACCTTATGAGAATAGGTTGAGTGAACTTGGCCTTTTCACCTTGGAGCAACAGAGGATGAGGGATAACCTGATGGAGGTGTATAAGATGATGAGAGGCATTGATCGTGTGGATAGTCAGAGGCTTTTATCCCCAGGGCTGAAATAAGGGCTCAGTTTTAAGGTGCTTGGAAATAGATACCAAGATGATGTCAGAGGCACAGAGAGTGGGGGTGCGTGGAATGCACCACCAGTGACGGTGGTGGAGGTGGATACAATAGGGTCTTTTAGAGACTCGGATAGATACAAGGAGCTTAGATAAATAGAGGGCTATGCAGTAGGGAAATTCTAGGCAGTCTCTAGAGTAGGTTACATGGTCAGCACAAAACTGTGGGCTGAAGGTCCTGTAATAGGCCGTAGATTTCTGTGTTCACTGCTTAACCTTTGTACAACATGGTCAAACCAATCATTTCAGTAAAAATCTATTGGAAAATGTTAACATTATGTTGAGGACTCTCATGATAGAAACATAGAAACATAGAAAATAGGTGCAGGAGTAGGCCATTCGGCCCTTTGAGCCTGCACCGCCATTCAGTATGATCATGGCTGATCATCCAACTCAGAACCCTGTACCTGCTTTCTCTCCATACCCCCTGATCCCTTTAGCCACAAGGGCCGTAACTAACTTCCTCTTAAATATAGCCAATGAACCGGCCTCAACTGTTTCCTGTGGCAGAGAATTCCACAGATTCACCACTCTCTGTGTGAAGAAGTTTTTCCTCATCTCGGTCCTAAAAGGCTTCCCCATTATCCTTAAACTGTGACCCCTCGTTCTGGACTTCCCCAACATCAGAAACAATCTTCCTGCATCTAGCCTGTCCAATCCCTTTAGAATTTTATACGTTTCAATAAGATCCCCACTCAATCTTCTAAATTCCAGTGAGTATAAGCCTAGTCAATCCAGTCTTTCTTCATATGAAAGTCCTGCCATCCCAGGAATCAATCTGGTGAACCTTCTCTGTACTCCCTCTATGGCAAGTATGTCTTTCCTCAGATTAGGGGACCAAAACTGCACGCAATATTCTAGGTGCGGTCTCACCAAGGCCTTGTACAACTGCAGTAGAACCTCCCTGCTCCTGTACTCAAATCCTTTTGCTATGAATGCCAACATACCATTTGCCTTTTTCACCGCCTGCTGTACCTGCATGCCCACCTTCAATGACTGGTGTACAATGACACCCAGGTCTTGTTTCACCTCCCCTTTTCCTAATCGGCCACCGTTCAGATAATAATCTGTTTTCCTGTTCTTGCAACCAAAGTGGATAACCTCACATTTATCCACATTAAATTGCATCTGCCATAAATTTGCCCACTCACCTGACCTATCCAAGTCACCCTGCAACCTCTTAGCATCCTCCTCACAGCTAACACTGCCGCCCAGCTTCGTGTCATCCACAAATTTGGAGATGCTGCATTTAATTCCCTCATCTAAATCATTAATATATATTGTAAACAACTGGGGTCCCAGCACTGAGCCTTGCGGTACCCCACTAGTCACTGCCTGCCATTCTGAAAAGGTCCCGTTTACTCCCACTCTTTGCTTCCCGTCTGCCAACCAATTGTCTATCCACATCAATACCATACCCCCAATGCTGTGTGCTTTAAGTTTGCACACTAATCTCCTGCGTGGGACCTTGTCAAAAGCCTTTTGAAACTCTTAATACACCACGTCCACTGGCTCTCCCCTATCCACTCTACTAGTTACATCTTCAAAAAATTCTATAAGATTCATCAGACATGATTTTCCTTTCACAAATCCATGCTGACTTTGTCCGATGATTTCACTTCTCTCCAAGTGTACTGTTATCACATCTTTGATAACCGACTCTAGCATTTTCCCCACCACCGATGTCAGACTAACCAGTCTATAATTCCCCAGTTTTTCTCTCCCTCCTTTTTTAAAAAGTGGGGTTACATTAGTCACCCTCGAATCCTCAGGAACTAATCTAGAATCTAAGGAGTTTTGAAAAATTATCACTAATGCATCCACTATTTCTTGGGCTACTTCCTTAAGCACTCTGGGATGCAGACCATCTGGCCCTGGGGATTTATCTCCCTTTAATCCCTTCAATTTACCGAACACCACTTCCCTACTCACATGTATTTCCCTCAGTTCCTCCATCTCACTAGACCCTCAGTCCCTTAATATTTCCGGAAGATTATTTATGTCCACCTTAGTGAAGACAGAACCAAAGTAGTTATTCAATTGGTCTGCCATGTCTTTGTTCCCTATGATCAATTCACCTGTTTCTGACTGTAAAGGACCTACATTTGTCTTGACCAATCTTTTTCTTTTCATGTATCTATAAAAGCTTTTACAGTCAGTTTTTATGTTCCCTGCCAGCTTTCTCTCATAATCTTTTTCCCCTTTCCTAATTAAGCCCTTTGTCCTCCTCTGCTGGTCTCTGAATTTCTCCCAATCCTCAGGTGTGCCACTTTTTCTGGCTAATTTGTATGTCTCTTCCTTGGACTTGATACTATCCTTAATTTCCCTTGTCATCCACGGGTGCACTACCTTCCCTGGTTTATTCTTTTGCCAAACTGGGATGAACAATTGTTGTAGTTCATCCATGCGATCTTTAAATGCTTGCCATTGCATATCCACCGTCAACCCTTTAAGTATCGTATGCCAGTCTATCTTAGCTAATTCACGTCTCATACCTTCAAAGTTACCCTTCTTTAAGTTCAGAACCCTTGTTTCTGAATTAACTATGTCACTCTCCATCTTAATGAAGAATTCCACCATATTATGGTAAATCTTACCCAAGGGGCCTTGCACGACAAAATTGCTAACTAACCCTTCCTCATTGCTCAATACCCAGTCTTGAATGGCCTGCTCTCTAGTTGCTTCCTCGACATGTCGGTTCAGAAAACCATCCCGCATACATTCCAAGAAATCCTCTTCCTCAGCACCCTTACCAATTTGATTAACCCAATCTATATGTAGATTGAAGTCACCCATTATAACTACTGTTCCTTTATTGCACACATTTCTAATTTCCTGTTTAATGCCATCCCCAACCACACTACTACTGTTAGGTGGCCTGTACACAACTCCCACCAGCGTTTTCTGCCCCTTAGTGTTATGCAGCTCTACCCATATCAATTCCACATCCTCCAGGCTAATGTCCTTCCTTTCTATTGCGTTAATCCCCTCTCTAACCAGCAATGCTACCCCACCTCCTTTTCTTTCCTGTCTATCCCTCCTGAATATTGAATATCCCTGGATGTTGAGCTCCCATCCTTGGTCACCCTGGAGCCGTGTCGCTGTGATCCCAACTATATCATATTCATTAATAACTATCTGCACATTCAATTCATCCACCTTGTTACGAATGCTCCTTGCATTGACACACAAAGCCTTCAGGCTTGTTTTTACAACACTCTTAGCGCTTATACAATTATGTTGAAAAGTGGCCCTTTTTGCTTTTTGCCCTGGATTTGCCTGCCTGTCACTTTTACTTTTCACCTTACTACTTTTTGCTTCTACCCTCATTTTACACCCCTCTGTCTCTCTGCACTTGTTCCCATCCCCCTGCCACATTAGTTTAAAGCCTCCTGAACAGCAGTAGCAAATGCTCCCTCTAGGACATTGGTCCCAGTCCAGCCCAGGTGCAGACCATCCTGTTTATACCGGTCCCACCTCCCCCAGAACTGGTTCTAATGCCCCAGAAATTTGAATCCCTCCCCCTTGCACCATTTTTCAAGCCACGTATTCATCTGAAATATCCTCCTATTTCTACTCTGACTAGCACATGGCACTGGTAGTAATCCAGAAATTATTACCTTTGTGGTCCTACTTTTTAGTTTATCTCCTAACTCCCTAAATTCACCTTGTAGGACCTCATCCCGTTTTTTACCTATATCATTGGTACCTATATGCACCACGACCACTGGCTGTTCACCCTCCCACTCCAGAATGTCCTGCAGCCGCTCAGAGACATCCTTGACCCTTGCACCAGGGAGGCAACATACCATGCTGGAGTCTCATTTGCAGCCACAGAAACGCCTATCTATTCCCCTTACAATCGAATCCCCTATCACTATAGCTCTCCCACTCCTTTTCCTTCCCTCCTGTGCTGCAGAGTGACCCATGGTGCCATGAACTCGGCTGCTGCTGCCTTCCCCTGATGAGACATCTCCCCCAACAGTATCCAAAACAGTATATCTGTTTAGGAGGGAGATGACCCCAGGGGACTCCTGCACTACCTGCCTACTGCTACGCTGACTAGTGGCCCTTTCTGCCTGTGTAGCCTTTACCTGTGGTGTGGCCAACTCACTGAACGTGCTATTCATGACTTTCTCAGCATCGCGGATGCTCCAGTATGAATCCAATCGCAGCTCCAGACGCTCAATGCGGTCTGCCAGAAGCTGCAGTTGGACACACTTCCTGCACACATAGTCGTCAGGGACATTGGAAGTATCCCTGATTTCCCACATGCTGCAGGATGAACAAACCACGATCTCAGCTGCCATGACCTACCCAATACTTGCCTCAACTTTTGAAACTTTCTTCTTTGAAAGGAACTTACCCGGCCTTACCTCACTTGGAGTGAAGCTCGACTTCAGCCTCTTCTCGTCGAAGCCTCTCGAGTCAAAGCCTCAAATTTCCACTCCTTCACTGGCCCACGCACTCACTGGCCGCTTTCTAGAGGCTGCTCCGCTTGAGGTAACCCTCTATTTATTTGTTTGAGCTTTTCAAACTACTTGGTCAAGTAGATTTCCCAATCAGCTGCTTTCTGCTGAGTCTGAGCTATTCAAATCTTGATTGTCTAATCAACGGCTTTCTGCTGAGCTATTCAAATCTTGATTGACTTGATTGCACAGTCTGACTGCCAAAACTGCCAGAATCTCTCAAGTCAAAGCCTCAAATCTCCACTCCTTCACTGACCCACTCACTCACTGGCCGCTTTCCACAATGATGGTACAATGATTTTGATCAAATCTCCACTCCCACTCCTTCAATGATTTGATCAAATCTCCACTCCCACTCCTTCACTGACCCACTCACTCACTGGCCGCTTTCCACAATGATGGTACAATGATTTGATCAAATCTCCACTCCCACTCCTTCAATGATTTGATCAAATCTCCACTCCCACTCCTTCAATGATTTGATCAAATCTCCACTCCTTCACTGGCCCACTCACTCACTGGCTGCTCTCTACAATGATGGTACAATGATTTGATCAAATCTCCACTCCCACTCCTTCACTGGCCCACTCACTCACTGGCCGCTTTCCACAATGATGGTACAATGATTTGATCAAATCTCCACTCCCACTCCTTCAATGATTTGATCAAATCTCCACTCCTTCACTGGCCCACGCACTCACTGGCCGCTCTCTACAATGATGGTACAATGATTTGATCAAATCTCCACTCCCACTCCTTCAATGATTTGATCAAATCTCCACTCCTTCACTGGCCCACTCACTCACTGGCCGCTCTCTACAATGATGGTACAATGATTTGATCAAATCTCCACTCACTCACTGGCCGCTCTCTACAATGATGGTACAATGATTTTGATGTAACTCCTGATGAAGGGTTTCGGCCCGAAACGTCGTCACTACCTCCTTCCATAGATGCTGTCTGGTCTGCTGAGTTCTGCCAGCATTTTGTGTTTTTATTTATTTCCAGCATCTGCAGATTCACTTGTGCTGCATGTTGTGGTTATTGCTTTCTCATTGGGAAAGAATTTTAAGTTCCCAACTACATTCCACTGCAGACAATAGCTGGCAGCTACACAGTTGTAATAGGAACCAATTAGTCAAAAGCTCATCCCTTGAGAGAGGAGGGAGAGGAGCTGGGAAGGGCAAGAATAGATCCATTGGGTTCCATTACTAGAAAGGGCCCCATATTTGGGATTTTTTGACCAACACTGTGGGTGCTTATGCTGGAATGGGCCTATATTGGATGTCTTCACACTGGGAATAGCCCAAAGGTTGGAATGGGCCCATGGTGGGGGTTTTACACTGGAAATGGATCCACACTGGGGATATTTATACTGAAAATTTTTCCAACACGGGGAGTGTTTATACTGGAAATGGGCTCATACAGTGAATAGGCCCACACTCAGGATATTAATGTTGGAACTGGAACCACACTCAAAATAGATCCATATTTCACACTAAGAATCTGGGGTATTCACACTGGAATGGGCCCACACTGGAATGCACCCACTGTGGGGTATTCAGACTGGAATGTACCAACTCTGGAGTATTCACACTGGAATGGGCCCACTGGGGTATTCATACTGGAATGGACCCCCTCTGGGATATCCACACTGGAATGGGCCCACTCTGGGGTATCCACACTGGAATGGGCCCACTGTGGGGTATCCACACTGGAATGGACCCACTCTGAGGTATTCTCACTGGAATGGGCCCACTCTGGGATATCCGTACTGGAATGGACCCACTCTGGGGTATTCACACTGGAATGGACCCACTCTGGGGTATTCACGCTGGAATGGGCTCACACTGGAATGGACCCACTCTGGGGTATTCACACTGGAATGGGCCCACTCTGGGGTATTCATACCGGAATGGACCCACTCTGGGATATCCACACTGAAATGGACCCACTCTGGGGTATCCATACTGGAATAGGCCCACTCTGGGGTATCCACACTGTAATGGACCCACTCTGGGGTATTCACACTGGAATGGGCCCACTCTGGAGTATTAATACTGGAATGGGCCCACTCTGGGATATCCACACTGGAATGGGCCCACTCTGGGATATCCACACTGAAATGGGCCCACTCTGGAGTATTCATACTGGAATGGGCCCACTCTGGGATATCCACACTGAAATGGGCCCACTCTGGGATATCCACACTGAAATGGGCCCACTCTGGAGTATTCATACTGGAAAGGGCCCACTCTGGGATATCCACACTGGAATGGACCCACTCTGGCTTTTCACACTGGAATGGCTCTACTCCAGGTATTCACACTGGAATGGTCCAACAATGGGGTATTCACACTGGAATGGACCCACACAGGGAATAGGCCCTCTCTAGGGTATTGATACTAAGATGGGCCCACAGTGTGGGTGTTTATGCTGCACTGGACCCATATTGGAGGTGTTAACACTGGAAATGAGTGCATATTGTGATTGGTCCACACTGGGCATGGATCCATACTGAGAACAGAACACAGAACAATACAGCACATTACAGACCCTTCGGCCCACAATGTTGTGCCGACCCTCAAACCCTGCCTCCCATATAACCCCCCACCTTAAATTCCTCCATATACCTGTCTTGTAGTCTCTTAAACTTCACTAGTGTATCTGCCTCCACCACTGACTCAGGCAGTGCATTCCATGCACCAACCACTCTCTGAGTGAAAAACCTTCCTCTAATATCCCCCTTGAACTTCCCTCCCCTTACCTTAAAGCCATGTCCTCTTGTACTGAGCAGTGGTGCCCTGGGGAAGAGGCGCTGGCTGTCCACTCCGTCTATTCCTCTTAGTATCTTGTACACCTCTATCATGTCTCCTCACATCCTCCTTCTCTCCAAAGAGTAAAGCCCTAGCTCCCTTAATCTCTGATCATAATCCATACTCTCTAAACCAGGCAGCATCCTGGTAAATCTCCTCTGTACCCTTTCCGATGCTTCCACATCCTTCCTATAGTGAGGCGACCAGAACTGGACACAGTACTCCAAGTGTGGCCTAACCAGAGTTTTATAGAGCTGCATCATTACCCCACCACTCTTAATCTCTATCCCTCGATTTATGAAAACTAACACCCCATAAGCTTTCCTAACTACCCTATCTACCTGTGAGGCAACTTTCAGGGATCTGTGGACATGTACCCCCAGATCCCTCTGCGCCTCCACACTACCAAGTATCCTGCCATTTACTTTGTACTCTGCCTTGGAGTTTGTCCTTCCAAAGTGTACCACCTCACACTTCTCCAGGTTGAACTCCATCTGCCACTTCTCAGCCCACTTCTGCATCCTATCAATGTCTCTGCAATCTTCGACAATCCTCTACACTATCGACAACACCACCAACCTTTGTGTTGTCTGCAGACTTGCCAACCCACCCTTCTACCCCCACATCCAGGTCGTTAATAAAAATCACGAAAAGTAGAGGTTCCAGAACAGATCCTTGTGGGACACCACTAGTCACAACCCTCCAATCTGAATGTACTCCCTCCACCACAACCCTCTGCCTTCTGCAGGCAAGCCAATTCTGAATCCACCTGGCCAAACTTCCCTGGATCCCATGCCTTCTGACTTTCATGGTAGACTTATTCAACGTGGAACCTTGTCACATGCCTTACTAAAATCCATGTAGATCACATCCACTGCACTACCATCACCTATATGCCTGGTCACCTCCTCAAAGAACTCTATCAAGCCTGTTAGACATGATCTGCCCTTCACAAAACCATGCTGACTGTCCCTGATCAGACCATGATTCTCTAAATGCCCATAGATCCTATCTCTAAGAATCTTTTCCAACAGTTTTCCCACCACAGACGTAAGGTTCACTGGTCTATATTACCCGGACTATCCCTACTACCTTTTTTTGAACAAGGGGCCAACATTCGCCTCCCTCCAATCCTCCGGTACCATTCCCGTGGACAGTGAGGACAAAAAGATCCTAGCCAGAGGCTCAGCAATCTCTTCCCTCGCCTCGTGGAGCAGCCTGGGGAATATTCCATCAGGCCCTGGGGACTTATCCGTCCTAATGTATTTTAACAACTCCAACACTTAATATCAACATGCTCCAGAACATCAACCTCACTCATATTGTCCTCACCGTCATCAAGTTCCCTCTCAGTGGTGAATACCGAAGAGAAGTATTCATTGAGGACCTCACTCACTTCCACAGCCTCCAGGCACATCTTCCCACTTTTATCTCTAATCGGTCCTACCTTCACTCCTGTCATCCTTTTGTTCTTCACATAATTGAAGAATGCCTTGAGGTTTTCCTTTACCCTACTCGCCAAGGCCTTCTCATGTCCCCTTCTTGCTCTTCTCAGCCCCTTCTTAAGCTCCTTTCTTACTACCCTATATTCCTCAATAGACCCATCTGGTCCTTGCTTCCTAAACCTCATGTATGCTGCCTTCTTCCACCTGACTAGATTTTCCACTTCACTTGTCACCCACAGTTCCTTCACCCTACCATTCTTTATCTTCCTCACCGGGACAAATTTATCCCTAACATCCTGCAAGTGATCCCTAAACATCGACCACATGTCCATAGTATATTTCCCTGCAAAAACTTCATCCTAATTCACACCGGTGAGTTTTCACCTTACAGCCTCGTAATTTGCCCTTCCCCAATTAAAAATTTTCCTGTCCTCTCTGATTCTATCCTTTTCCATGATAATGCTAAAGGCCAGGGAGTGGTGATCACCCAGATGCTCACCCACTGAGAGATCTGTGACCTGACTGGGAACGAAATTGGCCCTCTCTAGGAGGATTGAGACTGGGAATGGTCCCACACTGGGAATGGATATATGTACTGGAGGTGTTTACACTGGGAATGGATTCAAGTACCGGAGTTGCTTACACTGGGAATGGTCCCACACTGGGAATGGATTCAAGTACTGGAGTTGTTTACACTGGGAATGGATTCAAGTACTGGAGTTGCTTACACTGGGAATGGTCCCACACTGGGAATGGATATATGTACTGGAGGTGTTTACACTGGGAATGGATTCAAGTACCGGAGTTGCTTACACTGGGAATGGATTCAAGTACTGGAGTTGCTTACACTGGGAATGGCCCCACACTGGGAATGGATTCAAGTACTGGAGTTGTTTACACTGGGAATGGTCCCACACTGGGAATGGATTCAAGTACTGGAGTTGTTTACACTGGGAATGGTCCCACACTGGGAATGGATTCAAGTACTGGAGTTGTTTACACTGGGAATGGTCCCACACTGGGAATGGATTCAAGTACTGGAGTTGTTTACACTGGGAATGGTCCCACACTGGGAATGGATTCAAGTACTGGAGTTGTTTACACTGGGAATGGATTCAAGTACTGGAGTTGTTTACACTGGGAATGGTCCCACACTGGGAATGGTCCCACACTGGGAATGGATTCAAGTACTGGAGTTGTTTACACTGGGAATGGTCCCACACTGGGAATGGATTCAAGTACTGGAGTTGTTTACACTGGGAATGGATTCAAGTACTGGAGTTGTTTACACTGGGAATGGTCCCACACTGGGAATGGATTCAAGTACTGGAGTTGTTTACACTGGGAATGGTCCCACACTGGGAATGGATTCAAGTACTGGAGTTGTTTACACTGGGAATGGTCCCACACTGGGAATGGATTCAAGTACTGGAGTTGTTTACACTGGGAATGGTCCCACACTGGGAATGGATTCAAGTACTGGAGTTGTTTACACTGGGAATGGATTCAAGTACTGGAGTTGTTTACACTGGGAATGGTCCCACACTGGGAATGGATTCAAGTACCGGAGTTGCTTACACTGGGAATGGTCCCACACTGGGAATGGATTCAAGTACTGGAGTTGTTTACACTGGGAATGGTCCCATTGTGGATGCCATCCTTTGTTAATATTGTGAAGGATTTTTAAAAGGAACTAAAATGATGTGAAAAGTCCTTCATGGTGCAGATGGACTGGAGAAGCTGAGGCCTTTGTTTGGTGTGCAGGAGATAATGGGGACATCTGATTGGCATAGTTAATTTCATGAAACAGAGCAGAGCAGTTTCTTTCAGTGCTCTCATCAGTCTGTGTGGAAGCAGAGGTCAAGGAAGCTGACGTTTGTGCAGGATCGGAGATTGGCAGCTCCATCCCACTTGTTCCCTTCTGATAAAGGTGACACAACGTCAGAGGTCAAGGAAGCTGACGTTTGAGCAGGATCGGAGATTGGCAGCTCCATCCCACTAGTTCCCATCTGATAAAGGTGACACATTGTCCTCAAGCACTCCTGCCACTGCAACACGGTAACTGGACTTTGGCTGCCACCCTGGCACTTGTTCTGCTCCTTCAGCCCTTGCACTCATCTGACCTGGTCATCCGAACCCCTCTCGCTGAGCTCATGCCCGTGGCCCGGAAAGACGGGATCAACCTGGAGTGGAACAGCACCACCCACTTGGCCAGAACACCACTGTGAGATCAAGTTTTCAAGTTCAAGTTTATTATCAAAGCCATACATAACCAGGGAATAAATGTCATAGAAATCAGCTTTTTGCAGAAGCAACGGCAGCACAGAATGTTACAAACACAACTAATATAAATTAGCATAAATTACACATAAGTCATTCAGTGAAAAAAGCGTTGGCCAGACAGACCATTCCACACACAAGTACATCGAGAGAGTACAAATGGAAAATAAAATCAGAATGCAGAATTACAGTCACGGGGAAGGTGTAGTGCAGGTAGAAAACAAGTTGTGAGAGTCAGGAGTCCACCTCAGGTCTTGGTGAGAACAATCTAACCAGTCCCACTCAGGTCAAGAATTCACCTTTATCGCATGAGGTCTTGAGATTCTCCCTCTGATTTCAACAACAGCACAGGGCCTGTTTTTCACCATGAATTCTGACCTTGGACTACACCGGTTCCTGAGTACAACTGAAACTGGGAAACCAATTTGTCAAGCCCCTCTGCTCCATCTGCCAAAAGTGGAATTTCCCGTTGGCCAACCATTTTAATTCCTGTCACCAGTCCCACTCAGACACGTCAGCCTATGGCCTCCTCTCTGACCACGATGAAGCCAGTCTGAGGATGGAGGTGCAACACCTCACATTCCACCTAGCAGCCTCCAACCTGATGGCCTGAACGTTGATTTCCTCTTCTTCGATTCCCCACTCTGGCCTCTTGGCTCTTCAGTTCACCTGTCTATTGCCTCCCCTTGGTGTCCCTCTTTCTTCCCTTTCTCCCAAGGTTTACTCTCCTCTCCTATCAGATTCCTTCCACTCCAGCCCTTTCCTTTTCCACCCACCTGGCTTCATCTCTCACCTTCTCCCTCCAATATTTTATCCTGGTGCCGTCCCCTTTCCTTCTCAGTCCTGAAGAAAGGTCTCAGCCCGAAACATCAACTGTTTATTCACTCCCATGGATCCTGAGTTCCTCCAGTATTTCGTGTGCTTTGCCCTGGATTTCCAGCATTCGTGGAATCTCTTGTGGGTACCAAAAAATAAACCGCTTTTGCCATGAAACCACCCTCTCAAGATATATTAGCTGCCCTCACAATTAAATCTGAGCTCCTCCCCTCCCCCACGTGTAACTTAATCGGCTTCTGTGCTTAATTAACCTCCCTTCAACTGGCAATTAACCCCACTGACATTGCTATTGGTTGGCCTTGGGACCATGTGGGGGCTGGCATGGAGAAGGGTTATGACCCAAAACTCTATCTGCCCAGAGTTTTATGTGGGCACATGTGACTCCGAGTGATAAGGCACAGTGAACCACACTTCACTGAGGTGAGCCTCGAAGCATCTGTGACCAGTACCACCAACAGTCCTTGCTGCCATTACTGCTACCAATATGAATGAGGGAGACTGACCAAGCTCTGACGCAGGGGAGCATTCATCCTCCAGTTGTGTAATCATTCTCTTTGTACCCGTGGCATCCAATGAGTCTTTCCCCTTTCCAATGGGATGCCCCACTCTCTTTGCCACACTGGTGAACAGGATGGTACAGATTGGCTGACACTGTCAGTGGGGACAAACCCTCACACTGCCCTGCAACACCAGAAATCCGATGGAACTACCCTGCCCACTGGGGACCAACTGCATACCAATTCTGGCTTTAAACATTCAGGAAGTGGACTCCAGCTGTCTTCAAGGACAGATGCCCGAGTTCGGGACACCTCAAGCTTTTCCACAGGATCCAGCTTTGCATCATTTCACCAACTCAAACGCAGTTACCACTGAATAGTATGTTTCAACCAGCCTACTTCACTCCTGAACAGGAACCCAGTCCGACCACCCTCTCTCCCACTTCCTTTACCCCTCTCAAACTCAGTTACCACCGCCTACTTCACTCCTGAACAGGAACCCAGTCCGACCACCCTCTCTCCCACTTCCTTTACCCCTCTCAAACTCAGTTACCACCTCCTACATCACACCTGAACAGGAACCCAGTCCGACCACCCTCTCTCCCACCACCTTTACCCCACTCAAATTCAGTTACCACCTCCTACTTCACTCCTGAACAGGGACCCAGTCCGATCACCCTCTCTCCCACCGCCTTTGCCCCACTCAAACACAGTTACCACCTCCTACTTCACTCCTGAACAGGGACCCAGTCCGATCACCCTCTCTCCCACCGCCTTTGCCCCACTCAAACACAGTTACCACCTCCTACTTCACTCCTGAACAGGAACCCAGTTCGACCACCCTCTCTCCCACCGCCTTTACCCCAGTCAAACTCAGTTACCACCGCCTACTTCACTCCTGAACAGGAACCCAGTCCGACCACCCTCTCTCCCACCGCCTTTACCCCAGTCAAACTCAGTTACCACCGCCTACTTCACTCCTGAACAGGAACCCAGTCCGACCACCCTCTCTCCCACCGCATTTACCCCTCTCAAACACAGTTACCACCTCCTACTTCACTCCTGAACAGGAACCCAGTCCGACCACCCTCTCTCCCACCGCCTTTACCCCAGTCAAACTCAGTTACCACCGCCTACATCACACCTGAACAGGAACCCAGTCCGACCACCCTCTCTCCCACCGCCTTTACCCCAGTCAAACTCAGTTACCACCGCCTACATCACACCTGAACAGGAACCCAGTCCGACCACCCTCTCTCCCACCGCCTTTACCCCAGTCAAACTCAGTTACCACCGCCTACATCACACCTGAACAGGAACCCAGTCCGACCACCCTCTCTCCCACCGCCTTTACCCCAGTCAAACTCAGTTACCAGCGCCTACTTCACTCCTGAACAGGAACCCAGTCCGACCACCCTCTCTCCCACCACCTTTACCCCAGTCAAACTCAGTTACCACCTCCTACATCACACCTGAACAGGAACCCAGTCCGACCACCCTCTCTCCCACCACCTTTACCCCACCAAACTCAGTTACCACCTCCTACATCACACCTGAACAGGAACCCAGTCCGACCACACTCTCTCCCACCGCCTTTACCCCAGTCAAACACAGTTACCACCTCCTACATCACTCCTGAACAGGAACCCAGTCCGACCACCCTCTCTCCCACCGCCTTTACCCCAGTCAAACTCAGTTACCAGCGCCTACTTCACTCCTGAACAGGGACCCAGTCCGACCACCCTCTCTCCGACCACCTTTACCCCAGTCAAACTCAGTTACCAGCGCCTACTTCACTCCTGAACAGGGACCCAGTCCGACCACCCTCTCTCCCACCGCCTTTACCCCAGTCAAACTCAATTACCACCGCCTACTTCACTCCTGAACTGGAACCCAGTCCGACCACCCTCTCTCCGACCAGTACAGGGTGCTCACAGGCTCACAGATGAAGCAGGCCTCTCGACCCTTCATCACGACCATGGCTGCATTGACTGTAGCTTCATCTCCACATTCACTCTTGGAATATTCATGACCACTGCTTCCACCAACCTTAAAACAAGGAAGTCTCAAAGCCTGCATTCTCTAATGGATTCTTATCTCTGTGCTATTTCTAAACTGAGACCTTCTAGTTCTCAACTGTCCCACAAAAGGAAATGTTGTCTCTACAAACACCTTTCCAAACGCCCTGGGATCTTCATTCTGCATCTAAACCAGCCAAGCCTATCTATTCTCCCCCCCATAGGCATGCCACCCATTCCAGGTATCATTGCCCATGGTTCATGGTTAGGCTTATTGACCAATCCAGGCTGGCAAATCACACAGACCAAAAACCCATCAGCAATTCACAGGGACATTTCTGCTTCCTCTGGTCTCACTCTGGACCATCGTCCTAACCAGTGAACACTGGTGAAATGTGGAAGTACAGCAAAGCTGTACGAATCCAACAAACAATAAAAGAGAAAGCAGGGCGAAGGGTCTAGTGCAGGCACAGACTGTACCAACAACATTGTGATGTCAACCTCAGCTCAGCAGAGGTGAGTCAGAGTGTTGAAGGTTCCAGTCCCACTGGGGAAGGGAGAATCACAGAACATGGGCCCAGATCGCAGATGCCCCAGCCTGCCAGTGACACCAAACTCTTCTTCTTCTTCTTGGATCTTTGGCTCCCAGTGGAGCAAAGGCCTTCAATGACCTCCTGTCTCCATCATCCTGAAAGTCATCAGTGATTGGAGTTCATCAATGTTTCTGTAATCTTTTGTACCCACTGTACGGGGGACTGGTTTATACGGCCATCCTTGCCACGTGGGCTTCGACTTTGAGAGGCGTCACCAACTCTGGAAATTGCAAATTTGAGTGTTCACGCAGCTTCAAAGCATTTACCACCTGTACGGCCATGATGTGCAGTGCTGAGGGAGTACAGCATTGTCAGTGATGTTGACCTTGAGCTAGACATTGAATGGAACCCCCGTTGGGCAATGAAGATCCCTAAAACCATTTTGAGGACGACCAGGGTAATTCCTGAGCTACATTTGCCCACTCCAGCACGGCTCCATCATCTGCTCATTAACCTGTCCGTTTTTGTGGGATCTTACTGTGTACAATCCCGAGCTGCATTTCATTGGTGGACCAACATTCTGGAATCTGCAGAGTTTTCTCCTCATGATTACTGTATAGCAGATACACTTTCCTCACAAGGGACTGCACATCGTCATTAACCATCAAAGCCACGGGTTTTCGCTTGGTGAATAACGTCATAAACATTGCATCATTACACTGTGGCCCAACAACGGGCTGGTGTCTGTTCAGCTTCATTTTGCAAATCACTCCTCCGTTCCCACCTCCTTTAAGGGGTTACTGAAGCCTCTGCCTGACCAAGCGGCTGCGCCTCACCTTCCGTGGGAGACGCAGAAGCAGAGCGATGGTAGTTCAGCTGCGCCATCTCGTGGCCACGGTGTGAATGGCAAATGGACTGCGGCTCCGCAGCGTGGAAGATGCACCGCCCAGCGCACGGATTTGCAGCAGGCAATCACAACAGGGGACCAATATCCTTGCAGTAAATGTTTGCTAGTGTTATTGGGGAGGGTTTAAACTCGGTTCGCAGGGGGATGGGAACCAGATTGCCAGAGTAGGCAATGGAACGGGGGTAAAAATAAATGATGTTAGTAGTTCATGCAAAGTCACAAATAGTAAGGCTGTGTGTGGTGGTAATAATCTTCTGAGGTGTGTATATTTCAATGCGAGGAGTATTGTGGGGAAGGCTGACGAGCTGAGGGCCTGGATTGACACGTGGAATTATGACATCGTAGCCATTAGTGAAACTTGGCTACAGGAGGGGCAGGACTGGCAGCTCAATGTTCCAGGGTTCCGATGTTTCAGACGTGATAGAGGCAGAGGCATGAAGGGTGGGGGGGGGGGTGGCTTTGCTAGTCAGGGAAAATATTACAGCAGTGCTTCGGCAGGACAGATTAGAGGGCTTGTCTACGAAGGCCATATGGAGCTGAGAAACAGGAAAGGTATGACCACATTAATGGGGTTGTATTGTAGACCGCCCAATAGTCAGCGAGAATTGGAGGAGCAAGCCTGCAGAGAGATAGCAAACAACTGCAGGAGACAGAAAGTTGTGATTGTAGGGGATTTTAATTTTCCACACATTGATTGGGACTCCCATACTGTTAAAGGTCTAGATGGGTTAGAGTTTGTGAAATGTGTTCAGGAAAGTTTTCTAAATCGATATATAGGCATACCAACTAGGGAGGATGCAATATTAGATCTCTTATTAGGAAACGAGTTAGGACAGGTGACGGAAGTGTGTGTAGGGGAACACTTTGGTTCCAGTGTTCATAACATCATTAGTTTCAACTTCATCATGGATAAAGATAGATCTGGTCCTCGGGTTGAGGTTCTGAACTGGAAAAAGGCCAAATTTGAAGAAATGAGAAAGGATCTAAAAAGCGTAGATTGGGACAGGTTGTTCTCTGGCAAGGATGTGATTGGTAAGTGGGAGGCCTTCAAAGGAGAAATTCTGAGAGTGCAGAGTTTGTATGTTCCTGTCAGGGTTAAAGGCAAAATGAATAAGAATAAGGAACCTTGGTTCTCCTGGGATATTGGAACTCTGATAAAGAAGAAGGGAAAGATGTATAGGCAACAGGGAGGAAATAAGATGCTTGAGGAGTATAAAAACAGTAAGAAAATACTTAAGAAAGAAATCAGGAGAGCTAAAAGAAGAAAGTGGCCAGTGAGTGAGTGGGCCAGTGAAGGAGTGGAGATTTGATCAAATCATTGAAGGAGTGAGAGTGGAGATTTGATCAAATCATTGTGCCATCATTGTGGAAAGCGGCCAGTGAGTGAGTGGGCCAGTGAAGGAGTGGAGATTTGAGGCTTTGACTCGAGAGGCTTCAACAAGAAGAGGCGGAGGACGAGCTTGTTCCCAATTAGTCTTTACAATGCCTCCTGAGACATGTGCCTCTCCTGTGAGATGTGGCAGTCTTGGGGGAACTCCCCTCTCCCGCAGAGTCACATCTGCCAGAAGTGCTTGCGGCTGGGCGATCTGGAAGACCGTGTGAGGAATCTGGAGCAGCAGTTGGATGACTTTCGACTCATAAGGGAGAAGGAGGCAGTCATAGATGAGAGCTACAGGGAGGTAGTCACACCTAGGCTGCCGGAAGCAGGTCGTTGGGTGACAGTCCGAGGGGGGAAAGCGAAGGAGAGTAGACAGGTGGTGCAGAGCACCCCTGTAGCCATTCCCCTGAATAATAAGTTTACCGTCCTGGATGCTGTTGGTGGGGACGACCAACCAGGTGTGAGCCACGGTGGCAGGGCCTCTGGCACTGAGTCTGACCCTGTGGTGCAGAAGGATGGGATGGAGAAGAGGAGAGCTGCCGTCATTGGAGACTCTATAGTCAGGGGAGCAGACAGCAGATTTTGTGGACGTGAGAAGGAAACCCGTATGGTTTGTTGCCTCCCGGGTGCCAGGGTCCAGGATGTCATGCACCCGGTCAGAGACATCCTGGTACAAGAGGGAAAGCAACCAGAAGTCGTGATACATGTTGGGACTAACGACATAGGCAGGAAGAGGGATGAGGTCCTGAAGTGTGAGTTTCGGGAACTAGGCAGAAGGCTGAAGAACAGGACCTCAAGGGTGGCGTTCTCAGGATTGCTGCCAGTGCTACGTGATAGTAATGGTAAGAATTGGAGGAGATGGCAGTTGAATGCGTGGCTGAGGAGTTGGTGCAGGGGGCAGGGTTTTAGATTTTTGGACCATTGGGATCTCTTCTGGGGAAGGTGGGACCTGTACTGATTGGATGGGTTGCACCTGAACTCAAGGGGGAGCAATATCCTTGCAGGTAGGTTTGCTAGCGTGGTTTGGGAGGGTTTAAACTAATTTGCAAGGGGGATGGGACCCGGAGTGATAGAGCGGTGAAAGAAGTGCATAGAGTTAAGCCAGATCTAACATATAGAGAGGCTTTGAGGAAAGATCAGCAGAATAAAGGGTGTAAAGGTAGTAAGGTAGAAAGGCTAAAGTATGTGTACTTCAATACATCAGGAACAAAGGTGATGAACTGAGAGCTTGGATACATACATGGAATTATGGCCATTATGGAGACTTGGCTGGCACCAGGGCAGGAATTGATTCTCAATATTCCTGGATTCCTGGAGTTCAGTGCTTTAAAAGGGATAGGGAGGGGGGAAAAGGGGAGGAGGGGTGGCATTACTGGTCAGGGACACTATTACAGCTGCAGAAATGGTGGGTAATGTAGCAGGATCCTCTTTTGAGTCAGTACGGGTGGAAGTCAGAAACAGGAAGGAAACAGTTACTCTACTGGGGGTATTCTATAGGCCCCCTGGTAGCAGAGTTATCCAAGGAGCAGATTGGGAGGCAGATTTTGGAAAGGTGCAAAAATAACAGGGTTGTTATCATGGGTGACTTTAACTTCCCTAATATTGATTGGCACCTGATTAGTTCCAAGGGTTTAGATGGGACAGAGTTTGTTAAGTGTGTCCAGGATGGATTCCTGTCACAGTGTGTTGACAGGCTGACTAGGGGAATGCCAGACTAGATCTAGTATTAGGTAACGAACCGGGTCAGGTCTCAGATCTGTCAATGGGTGAGCATCTGGGGGACAGTGATCACCGCTCCCTGACATTTAGCATTATCATGGAAAAGGATAGAATCAGAGAGGACAGGAAAATTTTTAATTGGGGAAGGGCAAATTATGAGGCTAAAAGGCTAGAACTTGTGGGTGTGAATTGGGATGATGTTTTTGCAGGGAAATGTACTATGGTCATGTGGTCGATGTTTAAGGATCTCTTGCAAGTTGTTAGGGATAAATTTGTCCCAGTGAGGAAGATAAAGAATGGTGGGGTGAAGGAACCATGGGTGACAAGTGAAGTGGAAAATCTAGTCAGGTGGAAGAAGGCAGCATACATGAGGTTTAGGAAGCAAGGATCAGATGGGTCTATTGAGGAATATAGGGTAGTAAGAAAGGAGCTTAAGAAGGGGGTGAGAAGAGCAAGAAGGGGGCATGAGAAGGCCTTGGTGAGTAGGGTAAAGGAAAACCTCAAGGCATTCTTCAATTATGTGAAGAACAAAAAGATGACAGGAGTGAAGGTAGGACCGATTAGAGATAAAAGTGGGAAGATGTGCCTGGAGGCTGTGGAAGTGAGTGAAGTCCTCAATGAATACTTCGCTTCGGTATTCACCTCTGAGAGGGAACTTGATGATGGTGAGGACAATATGAGTGAGGTTGATGTTCTGGAGCATGTTGATATTAAGGGAGGGGAGGTGTTGGAGTTGTTAAAATACATTAGGACGGATAAGTCCCCTGGGCCTGACGGAATATTCCCCAGGCTGCTCCACGAGGCGAGGGAAGAGATTGCTGAGCCTCTGGGCTAGGATCTTTATATCCTCGTTGTCCACGGGAATGGTACCGGAGGATTAGAGGGAGACAAATGTTGTCTCCTTGTTCAAAAAAGGTAGAAGGGATAGTCCAGGTAATTATAGACCAGTGAGCCTTACGTCTGTGGTGGGAAAACTGTTGGAAAAGATTCTTAGAGATAGGATCTATGGGCATTTAGAGAATCATGGTCTGATCAGGGACAGTCAGCATGGCTTTGTGAAGGGCAGATCATGTCTAACAAGACTGATAGAGTTCTTTGAGGAGGGTAGTGCAGTGGATGTGATCTACATGGATTTTAGTAAGGCATGTGACAAGGTTCCACATTGAATAAGTCTACCATGAAAGTCAGAAGGCATGGGATCCAGGGAGGTTTGGCCAGGTGGATTCAGAATTGGCTTGCCTACAGAAGGCAGAGGGTCATGGTGGAGGGAGTACATTCAGATTGGAGGGTTGTGACTAGTGGTGTCCCACAAGGATTGGTTCTGCGACCTCTACTTTTCATGATTTTTATTAACGACCTGGATGTGGGGGTAGAAGGGTGGATTGGCAAGTTTGCAGATGACACAGAGGTTGGTGGTGTTGTAGATAGTGTAGAGGATTGTCAAAGATTGCAGAGAGACATTGATAGGATGCAGAAGTGGGCTGAGAAGTGGCAGATGGAGTTCAACCTGGAGAAGTGTGAGGTGGTACACTTTGAAAGGACAAACTCCAAGGCAGAGTACAAAGTAAATGGCAGGATACTTGGTAGTGTGGAGGAGCAGAGGGATCTGGGGGTACATGTCCACAGATCCCTGAAAGTTGCCTCACAGGTAGATAGGGTAGTTAGGAAAGCTTATGGGGTGTTAGCTTTCATAAGTCGAGGGATAGAGTTTAAGAGTCGCGAGGTAATGGTGCAGCTCTATAAAACTCTAGTTAGGCCACACTTGAAGTACTGTGTCCAGTTCTGGTCGCCTCACTATAGGAAGGATGTGGAAGCATTGGAAAGGGTACAGAGGAGATTTACCAGGATGCTGCCTGGTTTAGAAAGTATGGATTATGATCAGAGATTAAGGGAGCTCGGGCTTTACTCTCTGGAGAGGAGGAGGATGAGAGGAGACATGACAGAGGTATACAAGATATTAAGAGGAATAGACAGAGTGGACAGCCAGCGCCTCTTCCCCAGGGCACCACTGCTCAGTACATGGCTTTGCGGTAAGGGGAGGGAAGTTCAAGGGGGATATTAGAGGAAGGTTTTTCACTCGGAGAGTGGTTGGTGTGTGGAATTTAAGAGACTACTAGACAGGTATATGGAGGAATTTAAAGTGGGGGGTTATATGGGAGGCAGGGTTTGAGGGTCGGCAAAACACTGTGGGCCGAAGGGCCTGTAATGTGCTGTACTACTCTATGTTCTATAAGACATGAGGTAGCTTTGGCAGTCAGGGTGAAGGATAATCCTAAGAGCTTCTACAGGTTTGTTAAGGCCAAAAGGATAGTAAGGGATAAAATTGGTCTTCTTGAAGATCAGAGTGATCGGCTATGTATGGAACTAAAAGAAATGGGAGAGATATTAAATGGGTTTTTTGCATCTGTATTTACTAAGGAAACTGGAATGGAGTCTATGGAAACAAGGCAAACAAGTAGGGAGGTCATGGAACTTATACAGATTAAAGAGGAGGAGGTGTTTGCTGTCTTGAGGCAAATCAGAGTAGATAGGTCCCCAGGACCTGACAGGGTATTCCCTCAGACCTTGAAGGAGACTAGTGTTGAAATTGCAGGGGCCCCTGCAGAAATATTTAAAATGTCGATATCCACGGGTCAGGTGCCAGAGGATTGGAGGATAGCTCATGTAGCCATTGTTTAAAAAAGGCTCAAAAAGTAAGCTGGGAAATTATAGGCCGGTAAATTTGACATTGGTAGTAGGTAAATTATTGGAAGGAATACTAAGAGATAGGATCTACAAGTATTTGGATAGACAGGGACTTATTAGAAACAGTCAACACGGCTCTGTGGGTGGTAGGTCATGTTTAACCAATCTATTAGAGTTTTTCGAGGAAGTTACCAGGAAAGTGGATGAAGGGAAGGCAGTGGATGTTGTATACATGGACTTCAGTAAGGCCTTTGACAAGGTCCCGCATGGGAGGTTACTTAGGAAGATTCAGTCGCTAGGTATACATGGAGAGGTAGTAAATTAGATTAGATATTGGCTCAATGGAAGAAGCCAGAGAGTGGTAGTGGAGGATTGCTACTCTGAGTGGAGGCCTGTGACTAGTGGTGTGCCACAGGGATCAGTGCTGGGTCCATTGTTATTTGTCATCTATATCAATGATCTGGATGATAATGTGGTAAACTGGATCAGCAAATTTGCTGATGATACAAAGATTGGAGGTGTAGTGGACAGTGAGGAAGGTTTTCAAAGCTTGCAGAGGGATTTGGACCAGTTGGAGGAATGGGCAGGAAAATGGCAGATGGAGTTTAATGCAGACAAGTGTGAGCTATTGCACTTCGGAAGGTCAAACCAAGGTAGTAGATACAAAGTAAATGGTAGGGCACTGAGGAGTGCAGCAGAACAGAGGGATCAGGGAATACAGATACATAATTCCCTAAAAGTGGTTTCACAAGTAGATAGGGTCGTAAAGAGAGCTTTGGCTACATTGACCTTTATAAATCAAAGTATTGAGTATAAGAGTTGGAATATTATGGTGAGGTTGTATAAGACATAGGTGAGGCCGAATTTGGAGTATTGTATTTTGGTCACCTAATTACAGGAAGGATATTAATAAGGTTGAAAGAGTGCAAAGAAGGTTTACAAGGATGTTGCTGGGACTTGAGAAACTGAATTACAGAGAAAGGTTGAACCTGTTAGAACTTTATTCCCTGGAGCGTAGGAGAATGAGGGGAGATTTGATAGAGGTATATAAAATTATGATGGTATAGACAGAGTGAATGCAAGCAGGCTTTTTCCACTGAGGCTAGGGGAGAAAAAAACCAGAAGTCATGGGTTAAGAGTGAAGGGGGAAAAGTTTAAAGGGAACATTAGGGGGGGCTTCTTCACACAGAGTGGTGGGAGTGTGGAATGAACTGCCAGATGAAGTGGTGAATGCAGGCTCACTTTTAACATTTAAGAAATGCTTGGACAGGTACTTGGATGAGAGGTGTATGGAGGGATATGGGCCAGGTGCATGTCAGAGGGACTAGGCAGAAAAATGGTTCGGCACAGCCAAGAAGGGCTGTTTCTGTGCTGTAATGTTGTACGGTTCTAACACTTCGTGATCTGGTTCCAGTTGCAAAGGTTAAATGGCCAAACAGTGTCTTATGCCGGAGGAAGAAACGGTTTTTTTGGCTCTGTCTAGCAGAAGTGCCACTTGCCACGGGGAGCAATCCCAGTGACGGACTCTCAATGAGAGCAACCCATCCCTGGCCCCCAAGTCTTTCGCCGTTGCCACGTGAGACTTTTCCAGTGGGAATCTGAAGCAGCGTACACCCATTGCTGTGGTTGACTGTTGCTGGCCGAATACTGATTCAATACTGCCTCTTCACATAAAAGTCATAGCAAAGTCACGTCAATGGCCGGCAAACGGCTCCAGTGAGACACAGAGCAGCTGGCAGATGGGAGATGGAGTTTAACCCAGACAAGTTGAGATTCTGTGAAGTGAATTGTCAGAGGAAAGTACACAGTAATCAGGAGCACCCTTCAAAGCAGAGCTGTACTGTAGATCTTGGGATACAAATCCATTGTTGCTTGCAAGTGGAAAATCAGGCGAGAGGACCGTGCAGAAGGTATCTGATATGACTGCCTTCACTGCACAGCCACAATCGGCCATGATGGTGACAGGTAACGACTCGACCCAGGGCAGGGAGAATGAGAGATCACGACTCGACCCAGGGCAGGGAGAATGAGAGATCACGACTCGACCCGGGGGAGGGGGAACGGGAGGTCAGGACTCGAGTCAGGGGAGGGGGAACGGGAGATCATGACTCGACCCAGGGGAAGAGGAACAGGAGATCACGATTTGATGCAGGGGAGGGGGAATGAGAGATCTCGACGCGACCCAGGGGAGGGGGAACGGGAGGTCACGACTCGACCCGGGGGAGGGGGAACGGGAGGTCACGACTCGACCCGTGGGAGGGTGAACGGGAGGTCACGACTCGACCCGGGGGAGGAGGAACGGGAGCTCACGACTCGACCCGGGGGAGGAGGAACGGGAGCTCACGACTCGACCCGGGGGAGAGGGAACGGGAGATCAGGACTCGACCGGGGGGAGGGGGAACGGGAGGTCACGACTCGACCCGGGGGAGGGGGAACGGGAGGTCAAGACTCGACCCGGGGGAGGGGGAACGGGAGGTCACGAATCGACCCGGGGGAGGGGGAACGGGAGGTCACGACTCGACCCGGGGGAGGGGGAACGGGAGGTCACGACTCGACCCGGGGGAGGGGGAACGGGAGCTCACGACTCGACCCGGGGGAGGGGGAACGGGAGGTCACGACTCGACCGGGGGAAGGGGGAACGGGAGGTCACTACTCGACCCGGGGGAGGGGGAACGGGAGGTCACGACTCGACCCGGGGGAGGGGGAACGGGAGGTCACGACTCGACCCGGGGGAGGGGGAACGGGAGGTCAAGACTCGACCCGGGGGAGGGGGAACGGGAGGTCAAGACTCGACCCGGGGGAGGGGGAACGGGAGGTCACGACTCGACCCGGGGGAGGGGGAACGGGAGGTCACGACTCGACCCGGGGGAGGGGGAAGGGGAGGTCACGACTCGACCCGGGGGAGGGGGAACGGGAGGTCACGACTCGACCCGGGGGAGGGGGAACGGGAGGTCAGGACTCGACCCGGGGGAGGGGGAACGGGAGGTCAGGACTCGACCCGGGGGAGGGGGAACGGGAGGTCAGGACTCGACCCGGGGGAGGGGGAACGGGAGGTCAGGACTCGACCCGGGGGAGGGGGAACGGGAGGTCAGGACTCGACCCGGGGGAGGGGGAACGGGAGGTCAGGACTCGACCCGGGGGAGGGGGAACGGGAGGTCACGACTCGACCCGGGGGAGGGGGAACGGGAGGTCAGGACTCGACCCGGGGGAGGGGGAACGGGAGGTCAGGACTCGACCCGGGGGAGGGGGAACGGGAGGTCAGGACTCGACCCGGGGGAGGGGGAACGGGAGGTCAGGACTCGACCCGGGGGAGGAGGAACGGGAGATCAGGACTCGACCCGGGGGAGGAGGAACGGGAGGTCAGGACTCGACCCGGGGGAGGGGGAACGGGAGATCAGGACTCGACCCGGGGGAGGGGGAACGGGAGGTCAGGACTCGACCCGGGGGAGGGGAACGGAAGATCAGGACTCGACCCGGGGGAGGGGGAACGGGAGGTCAGGACTCGACCCGGGGGAGGGGGAACGGGAGATCAGGACTCGACCCGGGGGAGGGGGAACGGGAGGTCACGACTCGACCCGGGGGAGGGGGAACGGGAGGTCACGACTCGACCCGGGGGAGGGGGAACGGGAGGTCACGACTCGACCCGGGGGAGGGGGAACGGGAGGTCACGACTCGACCCGGGGGAGGGGGAACGGGAGGTCACGACTCGACCCGGGGGAGGGGGAACGGGAGGTCACGACTCGACCCGGGGGAGGGGGAACGGGAGGTCACGACTCGACCCGGGGGAGGGGGAACGGGAGGTCACGACTCGACCCGGGGGAGGGGGAACGGGAGGTCACGACTCGACCCGGGGGAGGGGGAACGGGAGGTCACGACTCGACCCGGGGGAGGGGGAAGGGGAGGTCACGACTCGACCCGGGGGAGGGGGAACGGGAGGTCAGGACTCGACCCGGGGGAGGGGGAACGGGAGGTCAGGACTCGACCCGGGGGAGGGGGAACGGGAGGTCAGGACTCGACCCGGGGGAGGGGGAACGGGAGGTCAGGACTCGACCCGGGGGAGGGGGAACGGGAGGTCAGGACTCGACCCGGGGGAGGGGGAACGGGAGGTCAGGACTCGACCCGGGGGAGGGGGAACGGGAGGTCAGGACTCGACCCGGGGGAGGGGGAACGGGAGGTCAGGACTCGACCCGGGGGAGGGGGAACGGGAGGTCAGGACTCGACCCGGGGGAGGGGGAACGGGAGGTCAGGACTCGACCCGGGGGAGGAGGAACGGGAGATCAGGACTCGACCCGGGGGAGGAGGAACGGGAGGTCAGGACTCGACCCGGGGGAGGGGGAACGGGAGATCAGGACTCGACCCGGGGGAGGGGGAACGGGAGGTCAGGACTCGACCCGGGGGAGGGGGAACGGGAGGTCAGGACTCGACCCGGGGGAGGGGGAACGGGAGATCAGGACTCGACCCGGGGGAGGGGGAACGGGAGGTCACGACTCGACCCGGGGGAGGGGGAACGGGAGGTCACGACTCGACCCGGGGGAGGGGGAACGGGAGGTCACGACTCGACCCGGGGGAGGGGGAACGGGAGGTCACGACTCGACCCGGGGGAGGGGGAACGGGAGGTCACGACTCGACCCGGGGGAGGGGGAACGGGAGGTCACGACTCGACCCGGGGGAGGGGGAACGGGAGGTGACGACTCGACCCGGGGGAGGGGGAACGGGAGGTGACGACTCGACCCGGGGGAGGGGGAACGGGAGGTGACGACTCGACCCGGGGGAGGGGGAACGGGAGGTGACGACTCGACCCGGGGGAGGGGGAACGGGAGGTGACGACTCGACCCGGGGGAGGGGGAACGGGAGGTGACGACTCGACCCGGGGGAGGGGGAACGGGAGATGACGACTCGACCCGGGGGAGGGGGAACGGGAGGTCACGACTCGACCCGGGGGAGGGGGAACGGGAGGTCACGACTCGACCCGGGGGAGTGGGAACGGGAGGTCACGACTCGACCCGGGGGAGGGGGAACGGGAGGTCACGACTCGACCCGGGGGAGGGGGAACGGGAGGTCACGACTCGACCCGGGGGAGGGGGAACGGGAGGTCACGACTCGACCCGGGGGAGGGGGAACGGGAGGTCACGACTCGACCCGGGGGAGGGGGAATGGGAGGTCACGACTCGACCCGGGGGAGGGGGAACGGGAGGTCAGGACTCGACCCGGGGGAGGGGGAACGGGAGGTCAGGACTCGACCCGGGGGAGGGGGAACGGGAGGTCAGGACTCGACCCGGGGGAGGGGGAACGGGAGGTCAGGACTCGACCCGGGGGAGGGGGAACGGGAGATAAGGACTCGACCCGGGGGAGGGGGAACGGGAGATCAGGACTCGACCCGGGGGAGGGGGAACGGGAGGTCACGACTCGACCCGGGGGAGGGGGAACGGGAGGTCACGACTCGACCCGGGGGAGGGGGAACGGGAGGTCACGACTCGACCCGGGGGAGGGGGAACGGGAGGTCACGACTCGACCCGGGGGAGGGGGAACGGGAGGTCACGACTCGACCCGGGGGAGGGGGAACGGGAGATCCCGACTCGACCCGGGGGAGGGGGAACGGGAGGTCAGGACTCGACCCGGGGGAGGGGGAACGGGAGGTCACGACTCGACCCGGGGGAGGGGGAACGGGAGGTCACGACTCGACCCGGGGGAGGGGGAACGGGAGGTCACGACTCGACCCGGGGGAGGGGGAACGGGAGGTCACGACTCGACCCGGGGGAGGGGGAACGGGAGGTCACGACTCGACCCGGGGGAGGGGGAACGGGAGATCCCGACTCGACCCGGGGGAGGGGGAACGGGAGGTCAGGACTCGACCCGGGGGAGGGGGAACGGGAGGTCAGGACTCGACCAGGGGGAGGGGGAACGGGAGATCCCGACTCGACCCGGGGGAGGGGGAACGGGAGATCCCGACTCGACCCGGGGGAGGGGGAACGGGAGATCCCGACTCGACCCGGGGGAGGGGGAACGGGAGATCCCGACTCGACCCGGGGGAGGGGGAACGGGAGATCCCGACTCGACCCGGGGGAGGGGGAACGGGAGATCCCGACTCGACCCGGGGGAGGGGGAACGGGAGATCCCGACTCGACCCGGGGGAGGGGGATCGGGAGATCCCGACTCGACCCGGGGGAGGGGGAACGGGAGGTCCCGACTCGACCCGGGGGAGGGGGATCGGGAGGTCCCGACTCGACCCGGGGGAGGGCGAACGGGAGGTCCCGACTCGACCCGGGGGAGGGGGATCGGGTGATCACGACTCGACCCGGGGGAGGGGGAACGGGAGGTCCCGACTCGACCCGGGGGAGGGGGAACGGGAGGTCACGACTCGACCCGGGGGAGGGGGAACGGGAGGTCACGACTCGACCCGGGGGAGGGGGAACGGGAGGTCACGACTCGACCCGGGGGAGGGGGAACGGGAGGTCACGACTCGACCCGGGGGAGGGGGAACGGGAGGTCACGACTCGACCCGGGGGAGGGGGAACGGGAGATGACGACTCGACCCGGGGGAGGGGGAACGGGAGGTCACGACTCGACCCGGGGGAGGAGGAACGGGAGCTCACGACTCGTCCCGGGGGAGGAGGAACGGGAGCTCACGACTCGACCCGGGGGAGAGGGAACGGGAGATCAGGACTCGACCGGGGGGAGGGGGAACGGGAGGTCACGACTCGACCGGGGGGAGGGGGAACGGGAGGTCACGACTCGACCCTGGGGAGGGGGATCGGGAGGTCACGACTCGACCCGGGGGAGGGGGAACGGGAGGTCACGACTCGACCCGGGGGAGGGGGAACGGGAGGTCACGACTCGACCCGGGGGAGGGGGATCGGGAGATCACGACTCGACCCGGGGGAGGGGGATCGGGAGATCACGACTCGACCCGGGGGAGGGGGAACGGGAGATCCCGACGACCCGGGGGAGGGGGAAAGGGAGGTCACGACTCGACCCGGGGGAGGGGGAACGGGAGATCACGACTCGACCCGGGGGAGGGGGAACGGGAGATCACGACTCGACCCGGGGGAGGGGGAACGGGAGGTCACGACTCGACCCGGGGGAGGGGGAACGGGAGATGACGACTCGACCCGGGGGAGGAGGAACGGGAGGTCACGACTCGACCCGGGGGAGGGGGAACGGGAGTTCACGACTCGACCCGGGGGAGGGGGAACGGGAGGTCACGACTCGACCCGGGGGAGGGGGAACGGGAGGTCACGACTCGACCCGGGGGAGGGGGAACGGGAGGTCACGACTCGACCCGGGGGAGTGGGAACGGGAGGTCACGACTCGACCCGGGGGAGGGGGAACGGGAGGTCACGACTCGACCCGGGGGAGGGGGAACGGGAGGTCACGACTCGACCCGGGGGAGGGGGAACGGGAGATCTGGAGTCGACCCGGGGGAGGGGGAACGGGAGATCACGACTCGACCCGGGGGAGGGGGAACGGGAGATCCCGACTCGACCCGGGGGAGGGGGTACGGGAGATCCCGACTCGACCCGGGGGAGGGGGAACGGGAGATCCCGACTCGACCCGGGGGAGGGGGAACGGGAGATCCCGACTCGACCCGGGGGAGGGGGAACGGGAGATCCCGACTCGACCCGGGGGAGGGGGAACGGGAGATCCCGACTCGAACCGGGGGAGGGGGATCGGGAGATCACGACTCGACCCGGGGGAGGGGGAACGGGAGGTCACGACTCGACCCGGGGGAGGGGGATCGGGAGGTCCCGACTCGACCCGGGGGAGGGGGAACGGGAGGTCCCGACTCGACCCGGGGGAGGGGGATCGGGTGATCACGACTCGACCCGGGGGAGGGGGAACGGGAGGTCACGACTCGACCCGGGGGAGGGGGAACGGGAGGTCACGACTCGACCCGGGGGAGGGGGAACGGGAGGTCACGACTCGACCCGGGGGAGGGGGAACGGGAGGTCACGACTCGACCCGGGGGAGGGGGAACGGGAGGTCACGACTCGACCCGGGGGAGGGGGAACGGGAGATGACGACTCGACCCGGGGGAGGGGGAACGGGAGATGACGACTCGACCCGGGGGAGGGGGAACGGGAGGTCACGACTCGACCCGGGGGAGGAGGAACGGGAGCTCACGACTCGTCCCGGGGGAGGAGGAACGGGAGGTCACGACTCGACCCGGGGGAGAGGGAACGGGAGATCAGGACTCGACCGGGGGGAGGGGGAACGGGAGGTCACGACTCGACCGGGGGGAGGGGGAACGGGAGGTCACGACTCGACCGGGGGGAGGGGGAACGGGAGGTCACGACTCGACCCTGGGGAGGGGGATCGGGAGGTCACGACTCGACCCGGGGGAGGGGGAACGGGAGGTCACGACTCGACCCGGGGGAGGGGGAACGGGAGGTCACGACTCGACCCGGGGGAGGGGGATCGGGAGATCACGACTCGACCCGGGGGAGGGGGATCGGGAGATCATGACTCGACCCGGGGGAGGGTGAACGGCAGATCCCGACTCGACCCGGGGGAGCGTGAACTGGAGATCCCGACTCGACCCGGGGGAGGGTGAACGGGAGATCCCGACTCGACCCGGTGGAGGGGGAACGGGAGGTCACGACTCGACCCGGGGGAGGGGGAACGGGAGGTCACGACTCGACCCGGGGGAGGGGGAACGGGAGATGACGACTCGACCCGGGGGAGGGGGAACGGGAGGTCACGACTCGACCCGGGGGAGGGGGAACGGGAGATGACGACTCGACCCGGGGGAGGGGGAACGGGAGGTCACGACTCGACCCGGGGGAGGGGGAACGGGAGGTCACGACTCGACCCGGGGGAGGGGGAACGGGAGTTCACGACTCGACCCGGGGGAGGGGGAACGGGAGGTCACGACTCGACCCGGGGGAGGGGGAACGGGATTTCACGACTCGACCCGGGGGAGGGGGAACGGGAGGTCACGACTCGACCCGGGGGAGGGGGAACGGGAGGTCACGACTCGACCCGGGGGAGGGGGAACGGGAGGTCACGACTCGACCCGGGGGAGGGGGAACGGGAGGTCACGACTCGACCCGGGGGAGGGGGAACGGGAGGTCACGACTCGACCCGGGGGAGGGGGAACGGGAGGTCACGACTCGACCCGGGGGAGGGGGAACGGGAGGTCACGACTCGACCCGGGGGAGGGGGAACGGGAGGTCACGACTCGACCCGGGGGAGGGGGAACGGGAGGTCACGACTCGACCCGGGGGAGGGGGAACGGGAGGTCACGACTCGACCCGGGGGAGGGGGAACGGGAGGTCACGACTCGACCCGGGGGAGGGGGAACGGGAGGTCACGACTCGACCCGGGGGAGGGGGAACGGGAGGTCACGACTCGACCCGGGGGAGGGGGAACGGGAGGTCACGACTCGACCCGGGGGAGGGGGAACGGGAGGTCACGACTCGACCCGGGGGAGGGGGAACGGGAGGTCACGACTCGACCCGGGGGAGGGGGATCGGGAGATCACGACTCGACCCGGGGGAGGGGGATCGGGAGATCACGACTCGACCCGGGGGAGGGGGAACGGGAGATCCCGACGACCCGGGGGAGGGGGAAAGGGAGGTCACGACTCGACCCGGGGGAGGGGGAACGGGAGATCACGACTCGACCCGGGGGAGGGGGAACGGGAGATCACGACTCGACCCGGGGGAGGGGGAACGGGAGGTCACGACTCGACCCGGGGGAGGGGGAACGGGAGATGACGACTCGACCCGGGGGAGGAGGAACGGGAGGTCACGACTCGACCCGGGGGAGGGGGAACGGGAGTTCACGACTCGACCCGGGGGAGGGGGAACGGGAGGTCACGACTCGACCCGGGGGAGGGGGAACGGGAGGTCACGACTCGACCCGGGGGAGGGGGAACGGGAGGTCACGACTCGACCCGGGGGAGTGGGAACGGGAGGTCACGACTCGACCCGGGGGAGTGGGAACGGGAGGTCACGACTCGACCCGGGGGAGGGGGAACGGGAGGTCACGACTCGACCCGGGGGAGGGGGAACGGGAGGTCACGACTCGACCCGGGGGAGGGGGAACGGGAGATCTGGAGTCGACCCGGGGGAGGGGGAACGGGAGATCACGACTCGACCCGGGGGAGGGGGAACGGGAGATCCCGACTCGACCCGGGGGAGGGGGAACGGGAGATCCCGACTCGACCCGGGGGAGGGGGAACGGGAGATCCCGACTCGACCCGGGGGAGGGGGAACGGGAGATCCCGACTCGACCCGGGGGAGGGGGAACGGGAGATCCCGACTCGACCCGGGGGAGGGGGAACGGGAGATCCCGACTCGAACCGGGGGAGGGGGATCGGGAGATCACGACTCGACCCGGGGGAGGGGGAACGGGAGGTCACGACTCGACCCGGGGGAGGGGGATCGGGAGGTCCCGACTCGACCCGGGGGAGGGGGAACGGGAGGTCCCGACTCGACCCGGGGGAGGGGGATCGGGTGATCACGACTCGACCCGGGGGAGGGGGAACGGGAGGTCACGACTCGACCCGGGGGAGGGGGAACGGGAGGTCACGACTCGACCCGGGGGAGGGGGAACGGGAGGTCACGACTCGACCCGGGGGAGGGGGAACGGGAGGTCACGACTCGACCCGGGGGAGGGGGAACGGGAGGTCACGACTCGACCCGGGGGAGGGGGAACGGGAGATGACGACTCGACCCGGGGGAGGGGGAACGGGAGATGACGACTCGACCCGGGGGAGGGGGAACGGGAGGTCACGACTCGACCCGGGGGAGGAGGAACGGGAGCTCACGACTCGTCCCGGGGGAGGAGGAACGGGAGGTCACGACTCGACCCGGGGGAGGGGGAACGGGAGATCACGACTCGACCCGGGGGAGGGGGAACGGGAGGTCACGACTCGACCCGGGGGAGGGGGAACGGGAGATGACGACTCGACCCGGGGGAGGGGGAACGGGAGGTCACGACTCGACCCGGGGGAGGGGGAACGGGAGTTCACGACTCGACCCGGGGGAGGGGGAACGGGAGTTCACGACTCGACCCGGGGGAGGGGGAACGGGAGGTCACGACTAGACCCGGGGGAGGGGGAACGGGATTTCACGACTCGACCCGGGGGAGGGGGAACGGGAGGTCACGACTCGACCCGGGGGAGGGGGAACGGGATTTCACGACTCGACCCGGGGGAGGGGGAACGGGAGGTCACGACTCGACCCGGGGGAGGGGGAACGGGAGGTCACGACTCGACCCGGGGGAGGGGGAACGGGAGGTCACGACTCGACCCGGGGGAGGGGGAACGGGAGGTCACGACTCGACCCGGGGGAGGGGGAACGGGAGGTCACGAGTCGACCCGGGGGAGGGGGAACGGGAGGTCACGACTCGACCCGGGGGAGGGGGAACGGGAGGTCACGACTCGACCCGGGGGAGGGGGAACGGGAGGTCACGACTCGACCCGGGGGAGGGGGAACGGGAGGTCACGACTCGACCCGGGGGAGGGGGAACGGGAGGTCACGACTCGACCCGGGGGAGGGGGAACGGGAGGTCACGACTCGACCCGGGGGAGGGGGAACGGGAGGTCACGACTCGACCCGGGGGAGGGGGAACGGGAGGTCACGACTCGACCCGGGGGAGGGGGAACGGGAGGTCACGACTCGACCCGGGGGAGGGGGAACGGGAGGTCACGACTCGACCCGGGGGAGGGGGAACGGGAGGTCACGACTCGACCCGGCGGAGGGGGAACGGGAGGTCACGACTCGACCCGGCGGAGGGGGAACGGGAGGTCACGACTCGACCCGGGGGAGGGGGAACGGGAGGTCACGACTCGACCCGGGGGAGGGGGAACGGGAGGTCACGACTCGACCCGGGGGAGGGGGAACGGGAGGTCACGACTCGACCCGGGGGAGGGGGAACGGGAGGTCACGACTCGACCCGGGGGAGGGGGAACGGGAGGTCACGACTCGACCCGGGGGAGGGGGAACGTGAGGTCACGACTCGACCCGGGGGAGGGGGAACGGGAGGTCACGACTCGACCCGGGGGTGGGGGAACGGGAGGTCACGACTCGACCCGGGGGTGGGGGAACGGGAGGTCACGACTCGACCCGGGGGAGGGGGAACGGGAGGTCACGACTCGACCCGGGGGAGGGGGAACGGGAGGTCAGGACTCGACCCGGGGGAGGGGGAACGGGAGGTCAGGACTCGACCCGGGGGAGGGGGAACGGGAGGTCAGGACTCGACCCGGGGGAGGGGGAACGGGAGGTCAGGACTCGACCCGGGGGAGGGGGAACGGGAGGTCAGGACTCGACCCGGGGGAGGGGGAACGGGAGGTCAGGACTCGACCCGGGGGAGGGGGAACGGGAGGTCAGGACTCGACCCGGGGGAGGGGGAACGGGAGGTCAGGACTCGACCCGGGGGAGGGGGAACGGGAGGTCAGGACTCGACCCGGGGGAGGGGGAACGGGAGGTCAGGACTCGACCCGGGGGAGGGGGAACGGGAGATGACGACTCGACCCGGGGGAGGGGGAACGGGAGGTCAGGACTCGACCCGGGGGAGGGGGAACGGGAGATGACGACTCGACCCGGGGGAGGGGGAACGGGAGATGACGACTCGACCCGGGGGAGGGGGAACGGGAGGTCACGACTCGACCCGGGGGAGGGGGAACGGGAGGTCACGTCTCGACCCGGGGGAGGGGGAACGGGAGGTCACGACTCGACCCGGGGGAGGGGGAACGGGAGCTCAGGACTCGACCCGGGGGAGGGGGAACGGGAGGTCACGACTCGACCCGGGGGAGGGGGAACGGGAGATGACGACTCGACCCGGGGAGGGGGAACGGGAGGTCACGACTCGACCCGGGGTAGGGGGAACGGGAGATGACGACTCGACCCGGGGGAGGAGGAACGGGAGATGACGACTCGACCCGGGGGAGGGGGAACGGGAGGTCACGACTCGACCCGGGGGAGGGGGAACGGGAGGTCACGACTCGACCCGGGGGAGTGGGAACGGAAGATCACGACTCGACCCGGGGGAGGGGGAACGGGAGGTCACGACTCGACCCGGGGGACGGGGAACGGGAGATCACGACTCGACCCAGGGGAGGAACGGCAGACTCCCGATGAATAGACAGTAACAAGAGTTCGGGCAGAACCTGAAAGGGAGAACTGAGCAGGACAAGATATTCTCTGTAACACAGTCCAACTCCACTGAAGTGCTAACTGGAGATCTGTTTAAATAATCATTGAATGTGGAAAACAAGTGCCAATCATGATTAAACGAATAGCACCTGTGCATAATGCCTCTCGTTAAGATAATAATTAGTAAATACAAGTGCTGGAGAAACCAAGATCAACGTTCTGTGGCAAACTGAGGGGCTCATGACACTAAGGATAAAAGTTGGGAATTCATGTTGCAGCTGTATAAAATGATATAAAGCAATGCTGGGGAATCTCAGTAGGTTAGACCACGGAAATGAATAAACCGTGGACATTCCGAGCTGAGGCTGTTCTTAAGAACGATAGAAAGTTTTGTCTCATTTCGAGGATTTCCTGAAGTTCTGGTCACCACACTATAAGAAGGACGTGGAGGCTTTGGAGAAGGTACAGGAGGTGTGACCCAGAGCAACTCCCCCAACAATGGTGCTGGACCTGTAGATTGATTGTTGCTCCTTGTTCTTGGGTGTTGCCCGGATTGAAGGCATTCGCTATAAGGAGAGGTTGGACAAATTCATTTTCTTGGAATACCAGGGGCTGAGAGTGACCTACATGTAAAACTTGGGGAGTCAATACATAGACTAGGTAATCAGCAGTGGAAATGTCACATGCTGGAGGGCATTGTTGTAAAGAGGAGGAAAGGTTAAAGCCAGGAGATTTCTTTACACGGAGCAGTTAGCTGTCTGGACCACACAGCCAGGAGAGGTGGTATAATGGCAATGTTTAAGAGGAACTTAGAGGGGCACATGACTACTACTTCGTTGACCCAGGCCTAGGGGGCCGGCGTCGTGCACATGAAGAAGCGATAGTCAGCTCATGCAAGTCTGTTCCTCAGCTGTAGTACTGTGCTAGTGTGTCTAAGAGTTCTGCCCAGCTCTGTATTTGTCAATGTGCAGTGGAGGGCGAGTTTGTAAATCTGGCAAGAGCAAAGGATGTTGGGAATGGCAAGGGTGGAGCACCATGGGCGGGGTGTGAGACAAGTGGCAGAGAAAGAGTGTCAGGGATGGGTGGTGCCACAGATACAAACACACCCAGCCCTGAGACAGCAGGCAAGGTCACTTGATTCCAAACAATTGGTTAATTGATCATATCAGAATGTCTCTCCAATGTTTCCTGCTCTCTCCCTTTCCCTTTTCCCAACCATGATTTCCTTCCCACTTTCAGTTCACAATGCAAAACCCATATCGGAATCAGGTTTATCTTTATTCGCATCTGTCATGAAATTAGTTTTTTTTTGCGGCAGCATTGCAATGCAATACTTAAAATTTTTACAGTACTGCGTGAGCGTCTCAGGCACCCAAGTTGTACGAAGACCCCAGTGTGTTGCCCTTCACCTCAGTATGTGTGACTTGTCCAACAAGTGGAACTAATACTTTGCAATGGCCAGTATCAGCTTTCTTTTCTATTATCTACAGGGTCTTAATCTCGGAGTCATTCCTCTCTCAATGTTGTGGATGTAGAAGCTAATTCAGTTTGCTTCAGTTAATTTGTTAAATCATCAGGTTGTGTGAAATTATCATCTTAAGTAACCTCGCATAATCAATATGTAGATAAGCCTACAGGAGGAGAGGCTGTGCTTGATCTGGTATTGGGAAATGAACCTGGTCAGGTGTCAGGTCTCTCTGTGGGAGAGCATTTTGGAGATAGTGATCTCGATTCTATCTCCTTTACCACAGCATTGGAGAGGGATAGGCACAGACAAGTTAGGAAAGCGTTTAATTGGAGTAAGGGGAAATATGAGGCTATCAGGCAGGAACTTGGAAGCATAAATGTTCTCAGATGTTCTCAGGGAAATGTACGGAAAAAATGTGGCAAATGTTCAGGGGTTATTTGCGTGGAGTTCTGCATAGGTACATTCCAATGAGACAGGGAAAGGATGGTAGGGTACAGGAACCATGGTGTACAAAGGCTTTTGTAAATCTAGTCAAGAAGAAAAGAAGATTTTACGAAAGGTTCAAAAAACTAGGTAATGATAGAGATCTAAAAGATTATAAGGCTAGCAGGAAGGAGCTTAAGAATGAAATTAGGAGAGCCAGAAGGGGCCATGAGAAGGCCTTGGCAGACAGGATTAAACAAAACCCCCAAGGCATTCGACAATTATATCAAGAACAAGAGGATAAGACTTGCAAGAATAGGACCTATCAAGAGTGAGAGTGGGAAAGTGTGTATGGAACTGGAGGAGATAGCAGAGGTACTTAATGAATACTTTGCTTCCGTATTCACTACGGAAAAGGATCTTTGTGAATGTAGGGATGACTTACAGGGGATTGAAAAGCTTGAGCATGTAGATATTAAGAAAGAGGATGTGCTGGAACTTTTGGAAAGCATCAAGTTGGATAAGTCACCGGGACCGGATGAAATGTACCTCAGGCTACTGTGGGAGGTGAGGAAGAAGATTGCTGAGCCTCTGGTGATGATCTTTGCATCATCAGTGTGGATGAGAGAGGTTCTAGAGGATTGAAGGATTGCGGATGTTGTTCCCTTATTCAAGAAAGGGAGTAGAGATAGCCCAGGAAATTATAGACCAGTGAGTCTTACTTCAGTGGTTGGTAAATTGATGGAGAAGATCCTGAGACACAGGATTTATGTACATTTGGAGATGTATAATATGATTAGGAACAGTCAGCATGGCTTTGTCAAGGGCAGGTCAGCCTTACGAGCCTGATTGAATTTTTTAAGGATGTAACTAAACACATTGATGAAGGTAGAGCAGTAGGTGTAGTGTATATGGATTTCAGGAGGGCATTTAATAAGGTAACCTATGCAAGGCTTATTGAGAAAGTAAGGAGGCATGGGATCCAAGGGGCTATTGCTTTGTGCATCCAGAACTGGCTTGCCCACTGAAGACAAATAGTGGTTGTAGATGGGTCATATTCTGCATGGAGGCCGGTGACCAGTGGTGTGCCTCAGGGATCTGTTCTGGGACCCCTATTCTTCGTGATTTTTATAAATGACCTGGATGAGGAAGTGGAGGGATGGGTAAGTAAATCTGCTGATGACACAAAGGTTGGGGGTGTTGTGGATAGTGTGGAGGGCTGTCAGAGGTTACAGTGGGACATTGATAGGATGCAAAACTGGGCTGAGAAGTGGCAGATAGAGTTCAACCCAGGTAAGTGTGGAATGGTTCATTTTGGTAGGTTAGATATGTTAGCAGAGTATAGTATTAATGGTCAGACTCTTGGCAGTGTGGAGGATCAGAGGGATCTTGGGGTCTGAGTCCATAGGATACTCAAAGCTGCTGCGCAGGTTAACTCTGTGGTTAAGAAGGCATGTGGTGTATTGGCCTTCATTAATCATGGGATTGAGTTTAGGAGCCAAGAAGTAATGTTGCAGCTATATAGGATCCTGGTCAGACCCCACTTGGAGTACTGTGCTCAGTTCTGGTCACCTCACTACAGGAAGGATGTGGAAACCATAGAAAGGATGCAGAGGAGATTTACAAGGATGTTGCCAGGATTGGGGAACATGCCTTATGAGAATAGATGGAGTGAACTCGGCCTTTTCTCCTTGGAGTGACAGAGGAGGATGAGAGGTGACCTGATAGAGATGTATAAGATGATGAGAAGCATTGATCATGTGGATAGTCAAGAGGCTTTTTCCCACAGCTGAAATGGCTAGCACAAGAGGGCACAGGTTTAAGGTGCTGGGGAGTAGGTACAGAGGAGATGTCAGGGGTAAGTTTTTTACACAGAGAGTGGTTGGTGCGTGGAATGGGCTGCCGGCAACGGTGGTGGAGGCAGATACAATAGGGTCTTTTAAGAGACTCCTGGATAGGTACATGAAGCTTAGAAAAATAGAGGGCTATGGGCAATCCTGGGTAATTTCTAAAGTAAGTACATGTTCAGCACAGCTTCGTGGGCCGAAGGGCCTGTATTGTACTGTAAGTTTTCTATGTTTCTAATCCAAACAGTAACCTGTAACTGAGGCAATGTTAGAATAGACAGATAGAAAGATGGATTGTTTCATAGAGTGGGGTAGAGAAAGTCTACTGTTATTTAACATTTATCCGTAAAATTGTTCATCACTAAATAGGCATTAGTGAGATCAGCAGTAAAGCTACTCCAAATCTCTCAGTTCTTTCCCACCCAATATGCTTCAGAATTCTACTTCTCAGAGTGCTCCAGTCGCTACCCAATCTTTACAGTTAAAATCACAGTAAATCAGTAACCCGTCACTGGATCTGTCCATTGCTAAGGAACAGGAAGCACGGCCGGAGACATCCTGCCTCCCTCGCTCTATTGCATTTCTATTCTGAGTCGATCTCAGTGACTGATCCTTATGATCCCCGGGCACAGAGGACAAGGAGGTCAAAGCAAGAGGCGGATTGAGGAGCAGTACAGGTCAATAAAAATACTCACTCATCCAAAGCTCAGAGTTTGTTAGCCAGAGTCGGAATTTGCTCTACGTATAATCAATTCTGTCTGCACAGTGATGAATTAAAATAGCCTTTGTTGTTACAACTTGCACTTAGTTGGAGTCCTCACTTTGGGAGAATGTCCCTTGTTATTTATAAGATGTTCAAGCATTAGGCCTTTAAGCAGTTTTTCCATTCTTCCTTCTCCCACAAAATATCAATTTTACATTGTGACCCCCGGTGAACTGTTTCAAGTTCCTGGGTGCCAGAAGATCTATCCTGGGTCCAACATATTGACTTCGTCACAAAGAAGGCACTCAAGTGAATATATTCATTTAGGAGCTTGAGGAGATTTAGTATGTCACCAAAGACTCTTGCAAAGTTCCAAATGGCTTAATTCTGCTCCTATGGCTTATGGCCTAAATTTCTATAGACAGATGTAGCAGAGAGCATCCTACCTGATTGTGTCATAGCCTGATATGGAGTTTCCAGTGCACTGGATCACAAGTTCCCTGTACTTGTCATGTGCTTCCTTTTCATTCTGATCAAGCGTCAACAACATTTGTCATCCAAGTTTCACCAATCTTGCTGTTTTTGCTTTTAACCCTTACCAGAATAATTCTCTGTTAAAGGAGTCCCACCTCATTATCTTCTGTTATTGTATACTTCACTACAGAGTCCAGTGTTTTCCTGTCACTGATGTTATCCAACAAATTCTCAGTTAAACTCAAAAACAAGGAAGTCAAATCCAAAAGTTTGTCAGAGACAAGGAGTGTTAAAGGAGGAGAGAGGGGGGAGACAAAGAGGTTTGGAGGGGAAGAGGAAGAATCTAAGAGGTGAGAATTCAGAAGGTGAAGGCACAACTTAGCAACTGTGAAGTGACTAAATTCAGGGAGGTCCAGGAAGACCTAGTGGTGGGAGAGTAGATATCTTCATTATGAGGGCTGTGAGAGTTTAATGGCTGGTAGGAATATGGAGGGATTAGAAAACAAATATTTCAAGTGTTTGCATTGATTTACAGGGAGCCAGTTAATGGCAGTGAGGACTGGGTGATGAGAAAGGGTTGACAGAGGTATGGACTCTCAGGTTGCTGCTGTCTAAACGACACTAACGTGATTGTTCTTCCATTGCAAGCCAATCCAACAGGAATCCATGAACACATTCTCAACAACACGTTACTACGGTTTCCTTGACCATCTCCTCCAAGTCTGTCTGGATTGCAATCTACCTAGTCATGCCTTATTGCTGCCTGCATGACACTTTTTCCATTACCCTAACACTAGATTCTGATTCTCCCATTGCTTTTCCCTTGTACTACCTCAATGTAATGAAACAGCCTCTCTGGTTGGTAAGGTGTTTCTCTGAATTAGAGGTTGAGGTAGACATATTTAAAAGTCATCTAGATAAGATCATTAAATCTCTTCTATCTATGATATGGGTCAAATGTGGTCCGATAGGTCTAGGTTGCTGGGCAACTCCATCAGTATGGGCAACTTGGGCTGAACGGCCTGTTTCGAAGCTGTTTGACTCTGACTCTCATTGAAATCGCCCCCTTTGGCCTATTTGTCGTTCACATGGTGTGACTAGCATTCCAAGCCTGACAATTCTCCTATGAAGAATGCTGCACCATTTTATTTTCATCTTAAAGTTATTTTTGTGACTTCACAATTGATGAAAGGAGGCCAATCAATCTCTGCCAGCATCTAGTGAATCTCTTTCAGCTAGTCTCATTGCCCCAAGTCATTTCTCTGTTCAGGAACAGTTATCATCCCTCAACCATCAGGCTCTTGAACCAGAGGGGACGTCTTCACGTGTGCCATCACTGAAATTTCCCACAACCTATGGACTCATTTTCAAGGATCTTCATCTCATGTTCTCGATATTTATTTATCAGAATCAGGTTTATTATCACCAGCATGTGATATGAAATTTGTTAATTTAGCAGCAACAGTTCAATGCAATACATAATATAGAAGGGAAAAAACAGAATAAAATAATAAATAAATTACAGTATACATATATTGAATAGATTAAAAATCATGCAAAAACAGAAATACTATATATTAAAAAAGTGAGGTAGTATCCAAGGATTCAATGTCCATTCAGGAATCGGATGGCAGAGGGGAAGAAGCTGTTCCTGAATCACTGAGTGTGTGTCTTCAGGCTTCTGTACCTCCTACCTGATGGTAACAGTGAGAAAAGGGCATGCCCTGGGTGCTGGAGGTCCTTAGTAATGGACGCTGGCTTTCTGAAACACTGCTCCTTGAAGATATCCAGCGTACTTTGTAGGCTAGTACCCAAGATGGAGCCGACTGAATTTACAACCCTCTGCAACTTCTTTCGGTCCTGATATTACTATTTCTTTCTTTTTGTATCTGAACACCCAATCTGGTGTGGTCTTCCTTTGATATTATTAATGTTATTATTCTATAGATTTATTGACTATGTCCACAAGAAAATCAATCTGGATTTGTATATGGTGAAATTATATACTTTGATATTAAACTTACTTTGAATTTCGTTCTTGATTCCCCAACCCTGGTTCTTGTGCACATTTACCCTATCCATGTTGCTTGTGATTTTATACTCTTCAGTAAGCTCACCCCTATGTCCAAGGTAGAAGATACCAGCCTGCCCAATCTCTCCCCAAGACTCAGACGCTCAAATCCTGCAACATTTTCCTTTTTGCTTTGGCTTTTATTTGCTTGAATATGGTGATAAGTCCTTCACCAGTATCGGGTGCACGTGATACCCAAAGACGAGAAGTAGGATGGTGCCTGGCTCCTGTCATCTGTCACCCAGGGTTTGTGGGGGATACAGGGCATGAAATAAAGAAGCTCTTACAGCCAGACTGCACCTCTCATCTCATAGAAAGAGCTTCGAGAAAAGATGTTATACAGTTAAGTCTCTGCTGTAGGTTCAGAGCCAATGCACATAGAAAGATCACACAAAAAAGCAAGGGGGTAAATGAGCACAACATCTGATAAGGAGCTTCCCCAAGGCTTGCCAGCTTTGCTTCTAAACAGTAGCACTGTATATTTTAAATTAATCTGATATAACAGCTATATCATGACAATGTGGCCCTCCCCAAATCCTGCTCTGTAGTGTTACTTCAAAGTGGTTCACTCCAGTCTCTGGGGAGACTGAAATCCACGACCTTCTCACTCCGAGATTACAGTGCTGTGACTGAGGCTGAACCAACACACTGTGAGCCAAAGCTGGGAGACAAACTGATATTTCAATTAAAATAACATGTTACAGACCACAAAAATCCCCCCAAAAAAGCAGAGAATATGGGGAATACTTGGGCAGCATGTGTGGAGAGAGAAACGGGGTTAGTGTTTCAGGGCAATGAAAGTTTACAGTGCAGACCATTCATGGCAATGTTCTCAAAATTTAAATTGTTGATCCTGGTTATTTTTCCATGTTTGTGAAGAAATAGTTTTGCTGAGCTGTCTTTAACCTTGACAGCATCGGGGCTGCAGATTCCATCAGATCGCCACCCCACACAGGCTAGTGCTGAGCCCTAGGAGGAGGCACTGAGGCAGTGACAGAAACCTTGGTTCAACGAGAAGCCATTAAATAGAGAAGGGTTATCAGAATTTGGGGAGAGAGCACCAGGAGCTAAAGTCACCGGCACCAGTGGAAGTGGGAGTGAACAAAGTTGAAGGAACATGAAGTTCTGAGAAGCACTGTGGGCTAGCTGGAGCTGCAGTAACATCAAGTGTTGAGGCTATGGGGAGATTGAACCAGACATTGGGGGGACTGCCAGCCAGTGCACTGCTCCCTTGTTTAGCATACAGGATGCATTCCAGGAATAAGACCAGTCACAGGATCAGCAGTGCTATCAGAGGTGCCTTACCAGCAACGGTAAACCCCAGGCATTTTGCAGATACCTGCCTCCTACTTCTCTCTCACACCATATTAGTCAGGGTCACACGAAAGGGAAACAAGTCCTTCGCCTGCCTGGACTGTTCCAAACATGTTACCCACCAAATCCCCTTTGCCCACATTTGGCCCACCTCCCTCTAAACCTTTCCTATTCATGTATCCATCTATCCAGTGCCTTTCCAATGTTGCTAATATACCTACCTCAGCCACTTCCTCTGGCAGTTCATCCCACCTTCTGGGTGAAACGGTTACCCATCAGGTTCTTGTTAAATCTCTCCACTGAACCTTAAACCTCTGCCCTCTAGTTCCTGATCCCCCAACCCTGGGGTAAGCGACAGTACGTTCACCCTGTCTCTGCCCCTCATGATTCTTATTTATGTATGTATTTATTTATTTATTTATTTAGAGATGTGGCACAATTCAGGCCCTCTCTTCCCTTCCACCCAACAACTCCAGATTTAACCCTCGTCTAATGACCAAATAACCTACTAACCAGTGCATCTTTGGACCATGGGAGGAAACCAGAGCACCCGGAAACAAAACACGCTTTCTATGGGAGAACATACAAATGCCAGGATTGAACTCTCAACTCAGACCCCCACACTCTACTAACATTGCGCTAACTGCTGCACTACCTCGCCACCCGTATCTCTACGGGTCACTCCTCTGGTTTTGAATGAAGTCCCAGCCTGCTCAAACTCTCTCATCCTGACGATATCGCCACAAATCTTTTCTGCACTCTTTCCAGCTAAATGGCCATTGGTACCCCTAGTGCTAGAAAATATACAACAGCATTGCAGCGGTGGTAGCTTTCTGTGTGAGATGATCAAATCATCCTTAGACCATGTGAACGACATGGCCGGTGACTTGAACCAACAGAAGTTGAACAATCTGCTGCAAAGTCCACTCTTAGCTGAGCTGATAATGCTGTGGACACACTTTCTGTAACACCTCTGTCACACCAATGGAGAGCTATCCGCATTCTGGATATCATACATTGACATGGTAGAGAATGTAGTTCCTGGGCTTCTGCGCACCTCTCATGACGGGAACTGGGAGTTGCACCTCCATGCTGTAAGAACCATGATCCATCCCATGGTGCTTTGCCTATGCTAAGATGAATTATGCCAGGTACCTGTCCCCTTACTTTGCTCAGATGATGAATCTCCCAGAGAAGAATCCTTCTGTGTATGAGGCCTTCAAGACAGGCCAATTCTCAGTGCAGCTGTCGAGTAACAACCCCTTTGGGCAGATCCCTGTGGACCAGGCTATTGAAGCCACAGTGAACAAAGACACACAGACTCCTGGAGGCTCATCACAGTTCAGCCTGAATGCTGGAGCTATCAAGCATTACTATGTAACAGCTCAGCACTGCAGTGCATTCCTAGGATAATTAAGGGAGATGGTCCAAGGCAACAAATCAGAGCTTTGTCATGCGGAGCTACAGCAGCCAAAAATCCAGAAAGATGAGGAAGCAGTTTCAGCTGTGGTTAGCCTCACACATGAATGGGTCAACCCACTTGCAGAGAAGCTGGACCTCATTAGCATCTCTACGGCAAAGGCAGCCCCCAAGGGCATTGCCTCCGACCTGATGAAGGCATATGAGATTGGTGAGCAATGCTGTGCAACCTTCAAGGCTGAGAGACTAGAGGAAGACCCACCAGCAAAGAAATTCCTTGACCCAATGAAAACTAACAAGCTGAAAACATTCAGTGATATGTGTAAGAAGAGAGAAGTGAAATCAAGTGGGAGGGCGATCATCTTGAAAGCAGACAGGTCTTTGTTTGGCTGCATCATAGTGATGGCACAAGGGCGCAGTCTACATATGGAGGTTAACCTTTCTCATCCCCTTGGACCATTGCCCTGGACCCTGTCCACACCAGAAGGACTGCTGAGAAAGACAAATAAAGCTACTTTAGCCACAACCTTGCAGAAAAATGTAGCAATGGAAGAGCAACTCCCAGGAAACTCTGCTACAGTAGTTGATGGAATGAACTTGGCCCAAAGAGTGAAAGGTGATCAAGTTACTTTCAGAGATGTTGCCACAACAATTCTGGGTATGGCTCTGAGGGAAGGCAGTCAGAGTAGCAGAATAGATGTTGTGTTCGACACATACAAGGAGAACTCTATCAAGAATAGTGAAAGATCTCTACGGGGTGAAGAGACTGGTTATGAGTTGCAAGGTAACACAGACACACAGACGGTGAGGCAGTGGAGGAGCTTCCTGACCAAAGTCAGTAACAAAAATAGTCTCATTAGCTTCATAGTCCATGAATGGAGGAAGGCGGAGTACAGAGCAAAGCTACAGAAGATTCTGTATGCATCTGTAGTGATCTGCTCAGAAGACACAGATGGCTTTAGCATTTTGTGATAAGATTGAGGCCCCATTGTTCCAGAAGTGTGGCACTAGAATCCGTACAAGGCTTGTAGACATCAGGAAGGTTGCTGCCACTGTTGGCACAGAGGTCTGTAGGGCTCTCATCGGGTTGCACGCATAGACTGGATGTGACACTGTAAGCACTTTTGCAGGCAAAGGGAAGACAAGTGCCCTAAAGCTTCTGACCAGCAACAGGGAAACTCAGGACACATTCTTAGAGTTGGGTCAGGAATGGGACCTCTCCTCAGAACTGATGGACAAACTGAAGGCATTTACGTCTCCTGTTTGCTCCAAAAGCATTGACCACCAAGGTCAATGAGCTCAGGTATCACCTTTTCTGTGCCAAAAAGGTGAAATCAAAAGTCAATCAACTCCCACCACGCAAGGACTGCTTAACAAAACATGCACAGCAAGCCAACTACCAGGCTGGTATATGGAGAAGGACCCACAAGTGCCAAGCCCTGTTGGCAGAGGATGGAAGATGGAGAGAGAAGAGGAAGCTGAACAGTTGGTGGTGCACTGGATGGAAGGCCAGCCAGCACCCGATGCCGTCCTGGATCTACTGGTCTGTAACTGTCCAAAAAATGTTCACTCCCAAGATGTATGTGTGTTGCAAATGGCCTCAGGTGTGCTGACATGTGTAGACTGGCAGACTGTGAGAATCAGGCGTCCACCTCAGAGAGTGTGGAAAGTTCAGATGAAGACGTGGAAGACTTGGAAAATTATGATTATTACCAGGTTATGAAAATATGGAAAACAAAGTATGGAAAGCAGTCTTTGATTAAATATACTCATCTTACAACCAAATGGAGCTTAGGTTATGGTCGTGTGGAACCCCACATTTGAATTATTGTACTGTAATTCTATATGCTATGACAAAGGCTTAAGACTGTTTTGATTTGATACAACAATATGGAAAATATCATGACATTGATAAAACTCCAGAAATAGAAATCTCTCCAAATGAGGATTTTTACCTTTTGGGGGGGGGGGGGGGGTAACATTTTCTGCTGTACTGATGATAATACAGAATATATACAAAAAGCGATTACTTATTTGAAGTAATAAAGCTACCACTGGTTCAATGCTATCACATATTTTCTAACTCTAGAGATGTATACCTTGCCAAAAATCACTTTGAGCATTTTTCCCCTCAGATGGTACCGATCAACCCTACTGGCTCACGGACTATCTCTTTGAAAGTCAACAGTTCCTTTCACATCTAGTCTTTTTTTTATTCTGGTAAAAGTCAAGCAATTCCTTGTGTATCTGAGCAGGAACAGAACTCACCTCACACCTTAGACCCAGGAATCTGCTTCTAACCAAACTAGGGCTGTACTGTGCCATGTTTAGCAAGGATGACCCAGTACCATCTTCACTGTGTCTTTGGGCTTCACAGGCCTCAGCAGCAGATTTGATTGTTTTACAGGAAATCAAGACCTAAATGTGTGAAATGAAACTTTCTAAGTGTGTCAACTCACCATGGATCTCCAGGGCATTGCTCTTGCTTTGTCGCATTCCTGGAGAGAGATGGTATAAGTAAACAGACCCACCATAACACAAGCAATGGCTGGGAATATGGTCTGACTGGCTGTTCGTGAAATGTTCCTCTGTGGCCATTGAAAAGAATAAAATTCTCCTGTGCTCAGGAACCAATCCGTGTTTAATTCTGAAACCTTCACCCCCACACTGACATCACAGCCCAACCATCACTGAGGTGACTTGACAACATCTCCATCTTGATGTTAAAATCTTCATCCAGTTTTTTAACTCCTCTTTCCCTTCCCTCCATGCAGCAAAAATGTCCTGGTGATCTTTCCTGCCAGTTGGTTCAGATACTCAGTAATGGTAGGGTAGGGATGGAATGCCCCCCCCCCCCATCCTCGAATCAATAGCGGTCAACTAGATCCAAGACGAGAGTAAGCCCTGAAGTCCAATTTTTGGGATGATTACTTGCTCTGTGGATGTCTTAACCTGGACTGGGACTCACGTCCAGCCACACTACCCTTTCCTCAAATGTGGATCACTGCTTTTCTCTCCAGCTCACCCTCCCTACCCTCCCCACCTCTCTTCCCAGGTGAATAGTTTCTGAGGAGCTGGGTATTCTAACTGACTCCCCCACCAGTGATCTTCTGCCCTAGTGAAGAGAGCAAGATCATTCTGGAAGCATTGGCATCCCCAGCCAGCACACCCCATCCTGATCATTCTCATCCATTCAGGATTTTCACACTTGGGAAGTTAATGCAGTTGTTGTGAATGAGTCAGGATTCCTGTGTATACAGTTCACACCATTTCAATCCTTTACAAAGCAAACTGATTTTGTTGAAAGTCTCACCTTTTATTTCATGATGTTTTAATTGTAAGGTTTAAATGACTACTCTAATTATGTTCTTTCTTGAAAATATTGTACTTAATGAATGTTTCTTTTGAATGTTGTTTACTTCATGCTTTATGCCTGTGATCCTGCTGAAAGTACATTTTTATTAGACCTGGGATCAATGTATTTCTGCAGATGACAATAACCTTAATACTAGAGATAAAGATTAGCTTAATTTATAAGATGTACATTGACGTTTAAGAACATAAAGTAAAATGCATCATTTACATCAATCCAAGATTGTAGTGGGGGATGCCCTGTATAGTCGCAATACTTCTGGCACCAGCATAGCATGCTCATAACTTACTAACTCTGCCCGGTCGGTATGTCTTTGGAACGTGGGAGGAAACTGAAGCAAAGATACACTATCCTTATAGTCAGCGACAGGAATTGAACCCCCATCTTCCAGTCACTGGAGTTGTAAAGCATTATGAAACAGCAAAGCTACGGTGCAGCCTTTTGGCTTTGACTTGGAGTCTCTGTCAAAAACTTTGGCTATGACATTGATTTAAAAGTGAATCTTCTGATGGTTTACAAGACTAATGTTTAAATAATGATTGCCAAATCCCTCAAAAAACAAATACATTTGGATTGGGAATGATATCCCCACAGGTAATAAAAATCAAATAATATAAATAAAAAAGAATCAGGATGTCATGTTACAGCAATGCTAGATGTTGGAGTACAGGAATCGGGATGTCAGATTACAGCTATTCTAGAGTTAAATTACAGGAATCGGGATGTCAGGTTACAGCTATTCTAGAGTTGGAGTACAGGAATTGGGATGTCAGGTTACAGCTTTTCTAGAGTTTGATTACAGGAATCGGGATGTCAGGTTACAGCTATTCTAGAGTTTGATTACAGGAATCGGGATGTCAGGTTACAGCTATTCTAGAGTTGGATTACAGGAATCGGGACGTCAGGTTACAGCTTTTCTACAGTTTGATTACAGGAAACGGGATGTCAGGTTACAGCGGTGCTAGATGTTGGAGTACAGGAATCGGGATGTCAGGTTACAGCTATTCTAGAGTTTGATTACAGGAATCAGGATGTCAGGTTACAGCGGTGCTAGATGTTGCAGTACAGGAATCGGGATGTCAGGTTACAGCTATTCTAGAGTTTGATTACAGGAATCGGGATGTCAGGTTACAGCGGTGCTAGATGTTGGAGTACAGGAATCGGGATGTCAGGTTACAGCTATTCTAGAGTTGGATTACAGGAATCAGGATGTCAGGTTACAGCGGTGCTAGATGTTGGAGTACAGGAATCGGGATGTCAGGTTACAACCAATCTAGAGTTGGAGTACAGGAATCGGGATGTCAGGTTACAGCTATTCTAGAGTTGGATTACAGGAATCGGGATGTCAGGTTACAGCTTTTCTAGAGTTTGATTAAGGGAATCGGGATATCAGGTTGCAGCGGTGCTAGATGTTGGAGTACAGGAATCGGGATGTCAGGTTACAGCTATTCTAGAGTTGTACAGGAATCAGGACGTCGGGTTACAGCTATTCTAGAGTTTGATTACAGGAATCAGGATGTCAGGATACAGCTACTCTAGAGTTTGATTACAGGAATCGGGATGTCAGGTTGCAGCGGTGCTAGATGTTGGAGTACAGTAATTGGGATGTCAGGTTACAGCTATTCTAGAGTTTGATTACAGGAATTGGGATGTCAGGTTACAGCGGTGCTAGATGTTGGAGTACAGGAATCGGGATGTCAGGTTACAGCAGTGCTAGATGGTCAAGTACAGGAATCGGGATGTCAGGTTACAGCTATTCTAGAGTTGGAGTACAGGAATCGGGATGTCAGGTTACAGCGGTGCGAGATGTTGGAGTACAGGAATCGGGATGTCAGGTTAAGACTATTCTAGAGTTGGAGTACAGGAATCGGGATGTCAGGTTACAACCAATCTAGAGTTGGAGTACAGGAATCGGGATGTCAGGTTGCAGCTATTCTAGAGTTGGATGACAGGAATCGGGATGCCAGGTTACAGCTATTCTAGAGTTGGAGTACAGGAATCGGGATGTCAGGTTACAGATATTCTAGAGTTGGATTACAGGAATTGGGATGTCAGGTTACAGTTATTACAGAGTTGGAGTACAGGAATCGGGATGACAGGTTACAACCATTCTAGAGTTGGAGTACAGGAATCGGGATGTCAGGTTACAGCTATTCTAGAGTTTGATTACAGGAATCGGGATGTCAGGTTACAGCTATTCAAGAGTTGGATTACAGGAATCGGGATGTCAGGTTACAGCTATTCTAGAGTTTCATTACAGGAATTGGGATGTCAGGTTGCAGCGGTGCTAGATGTTGGAGTACAGTAATTGGGATGTCAGGTTACAGCTATTCTAGAGTTTGATTACAGGAATCGGGACGTCAGGTTACAGCTATTCTAGAGTTGTAGTGCAGGAATCGGGATGTCAGGATACAGCTACTCTAGAGTTTGATTACAGGAATCGGGATGTCAGGTTACAACCAATCTAGAGTTGGAGTACAGTAATTGGGATGTCAGGTTACAGCTATTATAGAGTTGGATTACAGGAATCGGGATGTCAGGTTACAGCTTTTCTAGAGTTTGATTACAGGAATAGGGATATCAGGTTGCAGCGGTGCTAGATGTTGGAGTACAGGAATCGGGATGTCAGGTTACAGCTATTCTAGAGTTTGATTACAGGAATCGGGACGTCAGGATACAGGTATTTTAGAGCTGGAGTACAGGAATCGGGATGTCAGGATACAGCTACTCTAGAGTTTGATTACAGGAATCGGGATGTCAGGTTACAGCAGTGCTAGATGTTCAAGTACAGGAATCGGGATGTCAGGTTACAGATATTCTAGAGTTGGATTACAGGAATTGGGATGTCAGGTTACAGTTATTATAGAGTTGGAGTACAGGAATCGGGATGACAGGTTACAACCATTCTAGAGTTGGAGTACAGGAATTGGGATGTCAGGTTACAACCATTCTAGAGTTGGAGTACAGGAATAGGGATGTCAGGTTACAGCTATTCTAGAGTTTGATTACAGGAATCGGGATGTCAGGTTACAGCTATTCTAGAGTTGGATTACAGGAATCGGGATGTCAGGTTACAGCTATTCTAGAGTTTGATTACAGGAATCGGGATGTCGAGTTACAGCTATTCTAGAGTTGGATTACAGGAATCGGGATGTCAGGTTACAGCTATTCTAGAGTTGGAGTACAGGAGTCGGGACATCATGATACAGCTGTACTGGAGCTGTACTGGATGTAGGACTACTGGAATCGGGACATTATGATACAGCTGTACTGGATGTTGGAGTACAGGAGTCGGAACATCATGATACAGCTGTGCTGGAAGTAGGAGTACTGGAATCAGGACATCATGATACAGCTGTACTGGAGCTGTACTGGATGTAGGACTACAGGAATCGGGACATTATGATACAGCTATTCTAGATTTGGAGTGCAGGAATCAGGATGTCAGGTTACAACTATTGTGGAGTTGGAGTACTGGAATCGGGATGTCAGGTTACAACCAATCTAGAGTTGGAGTACAGTAATTGGGATGTCAGGTTACAGCTATTATAGAGTTGGATTACAGGAATCGGGATGTCAGGTTACAGCTTTTCTAGAGTTTGATTACAGGAATAGGGATATCAGGTTGCAGCGGTGCTAGATGTTGGAGTACAGGAATCGGGATATCAGGTTACAGCTATTCTACAGTTGGATTACAGGAATCGGGATGTACGGTTACAGCGATTCTAGAGTTGGAGTACAGGAATCAGGATCTCAGGTTACAGCGGTGCTAGATGATGGAATACAGGAATCGGGATGTCAGGTTAAAGCTATTCTAAAGTTTGATTACAGGAATCGGGATGTCAGGTTACAGCTATTCTAAAGTTGGATTACAGGAATCAGGATGTAAGGTTACAGCTATTCTAGAGTTGGATTACAGGAATCGGGACTTCAGGTTACAGCGGAGCTAGATGTTGGAGTACAGGAATCGGGATCTCAGGTTACAGTGGTGCTAGATGTTGGAATACAGGAATCGGGATGTCAGGTTACAACTATTCTAGAGTTGGAGTACAGGAATCGGGATGTCAGGTTACAACCATTCTAGAGTTGGAGTACAGGAATCAGGATGTCTGGTTACAGCTATTCTAGAGTTGGAGTACAGGAATCGGGATGTCAGGTTACAGTAGTACTGGATGTTGGAGTACAGGAATCGTGATATCAGGTTACAGCTATTCTAGATTTGGTTTACAGGAATCAGGATGTCAGGTTACAGCAGTACTGGATGTTGGAGTACAGGAATCGTGATATCAGGTTACAGCTATTCTAGAGTTTGATTGCAGGAATCGGGAGGTCTGGTTACTGCTATTCTAGAGTTGGTTTACAGGAATCAGAATGTCAGGTTACAGTAGTACTGGATGTTGGAGTACAGGAATCGTGATATCAGGTTACAGCTATCCTAGAGTTTGATTACAGGAATCGGGATGTCTGCTTACAGCTGAACTTGATGTAGGAGTACAGGAATTGGGACATCATGATACAGTTGTACTGGTTGTAGGAGTACAGGAATCGGGACATCATGATACAGCTGTACTGGATGCAGGAGTACTGGAATCAGGGCATCATGATACAGCTGTTCTGGATGTAGGAGTACAGGAATCAGGACATCATGATACAGCTGTACTGGATGTAGGAGTACAGGAATCGGGACATCATGATACAGCTGTTCTGGATGTAGGAGTACAGGAATCAGGACATCATGATACAGCTGTACTGGATGTAGGAGTACAGGAATCGGGACATCATGATACAGCTGTACTGGATGTAGGAGCACTGGAATTGGGATATCATGATACAGCTGTACTGGATGTTGGAGTACAGTACTCGGGATATCATGATACAGCTGTACTGGATGTAGGATACAGGAATCGGGACATCATGATACAGCTGTTCTGGATGTAGGAGTACTGGAATCAGGACATCATGATACAGCTGTACTGGAGCTGTACTGGATGTAGGACTACAGGAATCGGGACATTATGATACAGTTGTACTGGATGTAGGAGTACAGGAATCAGGACATCATGATACAGCTCTACTGGATGTAGGAGCACAGGAATCGGGACATCATGATAGAGCTGTACTGGATGTAGGAGCACAGGAATCGAGACATCATGATACAGCTGTTCTGGATGTAGGAGTACAGGAATCGAGACATCATGATACAGCTGTACTGGAAGTAGGAGTACAGGAATCGGGACATTATGATACAGTTGTACTGGATGTAGGAGTACAGGAATCGGGACATCATGATACAGCTGTTCTGGATGTAGGAGTACAGGAATCAGGACATCATGATACAGCTCTACCGGATGTAGGAGTACAGGAATCGGGACATCATGATACAGCTGTACTGGATGTAGGAGTACAGGAATCGAGACATCATGATACAGCTGTTCTGGATGTAGGAGTACAGGAATCGGTATGTCAGGTTACAGCTATTCTAGAGCTGGAGTGCAGGAATCAGGATGTCAGGTTACAACTATTCTAAAGTTGGAGTACAGGAATCGGGATGTCAGGTTTCAACCATTCTAGAGTTTGATTACAGGAATCGGGATGTCAGGTTACAACCATTCTAGAGTTTGATTACAGGAATCGGGATGTCAGGTTACAGCTATTCTACAGTTGGATTACAGGAATTGGGATGTCAGGTTACAGCTATTCTAGATTTGGAGTGCAAGAATCAGGATGTCAGGTTACAACTATTGTGGAGTTGGAGTACAGGAATCGGGATGTCAGGTTACAACGGTGCTAGATGTTGGAGTACAGGAATCGGGATGTCAGGTTACAGCTATTCTAGAGTTGGAGTGCAGGAATCAGGATGTCAGGTTACAACTATTGTGGAGTTGGAGTACAGGAATTGGGATGTCAGGTTACAGCGGTGCTAGATGTTGGAGTACAGGAATCGGGATGTCAGGTTACAGCTATTCTAGAGTTTCAGTACAGGAATCAGTGTGTCAGGTTACAGCTATTCTAGACTTGGAGGACAGGAATCGGGATGTCAGGTTACAGCTATTCTAGAGTTTGATTACAGGAACCAGGATATCAGGTTACAGCTATCCTAGAGTTGGATTACAGGAATCGCGATGTCAGGTTACAGCTATTCTAGATTTGGATTACAGGAATCGGAATGTCAGGTTACAGTTATTCTAGAGTTTGATTACAGGAATCGGGATGTCTGGTTACAGCTGAACTTGATGTAGGAGTACAGGAATTGGGACATCATGATACAGCTGTACTGGATGTAGGAGTACAGGAATCGGGACATCATGATACAGCTGTTCTGGATGTAGGAGTACAGGAATCAGGGCATCATGATACAGCTGTACTGGAGCTGTACTGGATGTAGGACTACAGGAATCGGGACATTATGATACAATTGTACTGGATGTAGGAGTACAGGAATCGGGACATCATGATACAGCTCTACTGGAAGTAGGACTACAGGAATCAGGACATCATGATACAGCTGTACTGGATGTAAGAGTACAGGAATCGGGACATCATGATACAGCTGTACTGGATGAAGAAGTACAGGAATCGGGACATCATGATACAGCTGTTCTGGATGTAGGAGTACAGGAATCGGGATGTCACGTTACAGCTGTACTGGATGTAGGAGTACAGGAATCGGGACATCATTATACAGCTGTGCTGGAAGTAGGACTACAGGAATCGGGATGTCAGGTTACAGCTATTCTACAGATGGAGTGCAAGAATCAGGATGTCAGGTTACAAATATTCTAAAGTTGGAGTACCGGAATCGGGATGTCAAGTTACAGCTATTCTAGAGTTTGATTACAGGAATCGGGATGTCAGGTTACAGCTATTCTACAGTTGGATTACAGGAATCAGGATGTAAGGTTACAGCTATTCTAGAGTGGGATTACAGGAATAGGGATGTCAGGTTACAGCGGTGCTAGATATAGGAGTACAGGAATCAGGATCTCATGTTACGGCTATTCTAAAGTTGGAGTACAGGAATCGGGATATCAGGTTACAGCTATTCTACAGTTGGATTACAGGAATCGGGATGTACGGTTACAGCGATTCTAGAGTTGGAGTACAGGAATTGGGATCTCAGGTTACAGCGGTGCTAGATGTTGGAATACAGGAATAGGGATGTCAGGTTAAAGCTATTCTAAAGTTTGTTTACAGGAATCGGGATGTCAGGTTACAGCTATTCTACAGTTGGATTACAGGAATCAGGATGTCAGGTTACAGCTATTCTAGATTTGGATTACAGGAATCGGGATTTCAGGTTACAGCGGTGCTAGATGTTGGAGTACAGGAATCGGTATGTCAGGTTACATCTATTCTAAAGTTCGAGTACAGGAATTGGTGTGTCAGTTTACAGCTATTCTAGAGTTTCAGTACAGGAATCAGGGTGTCAGGATACAGCTATTCTAGATGTTGGAGTTTAGGAATCGGGATGTCAGGTTACAGCTATTCTACAGTTGGATTACAGGAATCAGGATGTAAGTTTACAGCTATTCTAGAGTTGGAGTACAGGAATCGGGATTTCAGGTTACAGTGGTGCTAGATGTTGGAATACAGGAATCGGGATGTCAGATTACAGCTATTCTAAAGTTCGAGTACAGGAATTGGTGTGTCAGTTTACAGCTATTCTAGAGATTCAGTACAGGAATCAGGGTGTCAGGTTACAGCTATTCTAGAGTTTCAGTACAGGAATCAGGGTGTCAGGTTACAGCTATTCTAGAATTGGAGTACAGGAATCGGGATGTCAGGTTACAGCTATTCTAGAGTTGGATTACAGGTATCGGGATGTCAGGTTACAGCGGTGCTAGATGTTGGAGTACAGGAATCAGGATTTCATGTTACAACTATTCTAGAGTTGGAGTACAGGAATCGGGATGTCAGGTTACAACCATTCTAGAGTTGGAGTACAGGAATCAGGATGTCTGGTTACAGCTATTCTAGAGTTGGAGTACAGGAATCGGGAGGTCTGGTTACTGCTATTCTAGAGTTGGTTTACAGGAATCAGGATGTCAGGTTACAGTAGTACTGGATGTTGGAGTACAGGAATCGTGATATCAGGTTACAGCTATTCTAGAGTTGGATTACAGGAATCGCGATGTCAGGTTACAGCTATTCTAGATTTGGATTACAGGAATCGGAATGTCAGGTTACAGCTGAACTTGATGTAGGAGTACAGGAATTGGGACATCATGATACAGCTGTACTGGATGTAGGAGTACAGGGATCGGGACATCATGATACAGCTGTTCTGGATGTAGGAGTACAGGAATCGGGACATCATGATACAGCTGTACTGGATGTAGGAGTACAGGAATCGGGACATCATGATACAGCTGTACTGGAAGTAGGACTACAGGAATCAGGACATCATGATACAGCTGTACTGGATGTAAGAGTACAGGAATCGGGACATCATGATACAGCTGTACTGGTTGAAGAAGTACAGTAATCGGGACATAATGATACAGCTGTTCTGGATGTAGGAGTACAGGAATCAGGATGTCATGTTACGGCTATTCTAAAGTTGGAGTACAGGAATCGGGATATCAGGTTACAGCTATTCTACAGTTGGATTACAGGAATTGGGATGTACGGTTACAGCGATTCTAGAGTTGGAGTACAGGAATCGGGATCTCAGGTTACAGCGGTGCTAGATGTTGGAATACAGGAATAGGGATGTCAGGTTAAAGCTATTCTAAAGTTTGTTTACAGGAATCGGGATGTCAGGTTACAGCTATTCTACAGTTATTACAGGAATCAGGATGTCAGGTTACAGCTATTCTAGATTTGGATTACAGGAATCGGGATTTCAGGTTACAGCGGTGCTAGATGTTGGAGTACAGGAATCGGTATGTCAGGTTACAGCTATTCTAAAGTTCGAGTACAGGAATTGGTGAGTCAGTTTACAGCTATTCCAGAGTTTCAGTACAGGAATCAGGGTGTCAGGATACAGCTATTCTAGATGTTGGAGTTTAGGAATCGGGATGTCAGTTTACAGCTATTCTACAGCTGGATTACAGGAATCAGGATGTAAGTTTACAGCTATTCTAGAGTTGGAGTACAGGAATCGGGATTTCAGGTTACAGCGGTGCTAGATGTTGGAGTACAGGAATCGGGATCTCAGGTTACAGTGGTGCTAGATGTTGGAATGCAGGAATCGGGATGTCAGGTTACAGCTATTCTAAAGTTCGAGTACAGGAATTGGTGTGTCAGTTTACAGCTATTCTAGAGTTTCAGTACAGGAATCAGGGTGTCAGGTTACAGCTATTCTAGAGTTTCAGTACAGGAATCAGGGTGTCAGGTTACAGCTATTCTAGAATTGGAGTACAGGAATCGGGATGTCAGGTTACAGCTATTCTAGAGTTGGATTACAGGAATCGGGATGTCAGGTTACAGCGGTGCTAGATGTTGGAGTACAGGAATCAGGATTTCATGTTACAACTATTCTAGAGTTGGAGTACAGGAATCGGGATGTCAGGTTACAACCATTCTAGAGTTGGAGTACAGGAATCAGGATGTCTGGTTACAGCAATTCTAGAGTTGGAGTACAGGAATTGGGATGTCAGGTTACAGCTATTCTAGAGTTTGATTACAGGAATCGGGAGGTCTGGTTACTGCTATTCTAGAGTTGGTTTACAGGAATCAGGATGTCAGGTTACAGTAGTACTGGATGTTGGAGTACAGGAATCGTGATATCAGGTTACAGCTATTCTAGAGTTGGATTACAGGAATCGCGGTCAGGTTACAGCTATTCTAGATTTGGATTACAGGAATCGGAATGTCAGGTTACAGTTATTCTAGAGTTTGATTACAGGAATCGGGATGTCTGGTTACAGCTGAACTTGATGTAGGAGTACAGCAATTGGGACATCATGATACAGCTGTACTGGATGTAGGAGTACAGGAATCGGGACATCATGATACAGCTGTTCTGGATGTAGGAGTACAGGAATCAGGGCATCATGATACAGCTGTACTGGAGCTGTACTGGATGTAGGACTACAGGAATCGGGACATTATGATACAGTTGTACTGGATGTAGGAGTACAGGAATCGGGACATCATGATACAGCTGTACTGGAAGTAGGACTACAGGAATCAGGACATCATGATACAGCTGTACTGGATGTAAGAGTACAGGAATCGGGACATCATGATACAGCTGTACTGGATGAAGAAGTACAGGAATCGGGACATCATGATACAGCTGTTCTCGATGTAGGAGTACAGGAATCGGGATGTCACGTTACAGCTGTGCTGGATGTAGGAGTACAGGAATCGGGATGTCACGTTACAGCTGTACTGGATGTTGGAGTACAGGAATCGTGATGTCAGGTTACAGCTATTCTAGATTTGGATTACAGGAATCGTGATGTGAGGTTACAGCTAGTCTAGAGTTGGATTACAGGAATCGCGATGTCAGGTTACAGCAATTCCAGATTTGGATTACAGAAATCGGGCCATCATGATACAGCTGTGCTGGATGTAGGAGTACAGGAATCGGGACATCATGATACAGCTGTACTGGAAGTAGGACTACAGGAATCGGGATGTCAGGTTACAGCTATTCTACAGATGGAGTGCAAGAATCAGGATGTCAGGTTACAAATATTCTAAAGTTGGAGTACCGGAATCGGGATGTCAAGTTACAGCTATTCTAGAGCTTGATTACAGGAATCGGGATGTCAGGTTACAGCTATTCTACAGTTGGATTACAGGAATCAGGATGTAAGGTTACAGCTATTCTAGAGTGGGATTACAGGAATAGGGATGTCAGGTTACAGAGGTGCTAGATATAGGAGTACAGGAATCAGGATGTCAAGTTACGGCTATTCTAAAGTTGGAGCACAGGAATCGGGATATCAGGTTACAGCTATTCTACAGTTGGATTACAGGAATCGGGATGTACGGTTACAGCGATTCTAGAGTTGGAGTACAGGAATCGGGATCTCAGGTTACAGCGGTGCTAGATGTTGGAATACAGGAATAGGGATGTCAGGTTCAAGCTATTCTAAAGTTTGTTTACAGGAATCGGGATGTCAGGTTACAGCTATTCTACAGTTGGATTACAGGAATCAGGATGTCAGGTTACAGCTATTCTAGATTTGGATTACAGGAATCGGGATTTCAGGTTACAACGGTGCTAGATGTTGGAGTACAGGAATCGGTATGTCAGGTTACAGCTATTCTAAAGTTCGAGTACAGGAATTGGTGTGTCAGTTTACAGCTATTCTAGAGTTTCAGTACAGGAATCAGGGTGTCAGGATACAGCTATTCTAGATGTTGGAGTACAGGAATCGGGATCTCAGGTTACAGTGGTGCTAGATGTTGGAATACAGGAATCGGGATGTCAGGTTACAGCTATTCTAAAGTTCGAGTACAGGAATCAGGGTGTCAGGTTACAGCTATTCTAGAATTGGAGTACAGGAATCGGGATGTCAGGTTACAGCTATTCTAGAGTTGGATTACAGGAATCGGGATGTCAGGTTACAGCGGTGCTAGATGTTGGAGTACAGGAATCAGGATTTCATGTTACAACTATTCTAGAGTTGGAGTACAGGAATCGGGATGTCAGGTTACAACCATTCTAGAGTTGGAGTACAGGAATCAGGATGTCTGGTTACAGCTATTCTAGAGTTGGAGTACAGGAATCGGGATGTCAGGTTACAGCTATTCTAGAGTTTGATTACAGGAATCGGGAGGTCTGGTTACTGCTATTCTAGAGTTGGTTTACAGGAATCAGGATGTCAGGTTACAGTAGTACTGGATGTTGGAGTACAGGAATCGTGATATCAGGTTACAGGTATTCTAGAGTTGGATTACAGGAATCGCGATGTCAGGTTACAGCTATTCTAGATTTGGATTACAGGAATCGGAATGTCAGGTTACAGTTATTCTAGAGTTTGATTACAGGAATCGGGATGTCTGGTTACAGCTGAACTTGATGTAGGAGTACAGGAATTGGGACATCATGATACAGCTGTACTGGATGTAGGAGTACAGGAATCGGGACATCATGATACAGCTGTTCTGGATGTAGGAGTACAGGAATCAGGGCATCATGATACAGCTGTACTGGAGCTGTACTGGATGTAGGATTACAGGAATCGGGACATTATGATACAGTTGTACTGGATGTAGGAGTACAGGAATCGGGACATCATGATACAGCTGTACTGGAAGTAGGACTACAGGAATCAGGACATCATGATACAGCTATACTGGATGTAAGAGTACAGGAATCGGGACATCATGATACAGCTGTACTGGATGAAGAAGTACAGGAATCGGAACATCATGATACAGCTGTTCTGGATGTAGGAGTACAGGAATCGGGATGTCACGTTACAGCTGTACTGGATGTAGGAGTACAGGAATCGGGACATCATTATACAGCTGTGCTGGATGTAGGAGTACAGGAATCGGGACATCATGATACAGCTGTTCTGGATGTAGGAGTACAGGAATCGGGATGTCACGTTACAGCTGTACTGGATGTAGGAGTACAGGAATCGGGACATCATTATACAGCTGTACTGGAAGTAGGACTACAGGAATCGGGATGTCAGGTTACAGCTATTCTACAGATGGAGTGCAAGAATCAGGATGTCAGGTTACAAATATTCTAAAGTTGGAGTACCGGAATCGGGATGTCAAGTTACAGCTATTCTAGAGTTTGATTACAGGAATCGGGATGTCAGGTTACAGCTATTCTACAGTTGGATTACAGGAATCAGGATGTAAGGTTACAGCTATTATAGAGTGGGATTACAGGAATCGGGATGTCAGGTTACAGCGGTGCTAGATATAGGAGTACAGGAATCAGGATGTCATGTTACGGCTATTCTAAAGTTGGAGTACAGGAATCGGGATCTCAGGTTACAGCGGTGCTAGATGTTGGAATACAGGAATAGGGATGTCAGGTTAAAGCTATTCTAAAGTTTGTTTACAGGAATCGGGATGTAAGGTTACAGCTATTCTACAGTTGGATTACAGGAATCAGGATGTCAGATTACAGCTATTCTAGATTTGGATTACAGGAATCGGGATTTCAGGTTACAGCGGTGCTAGATGTTGGAGTACAGGAATCGGTATGTCAGGTTACAGCTATTCTAAAGTTCGAGTACAGGAATTGGTGTGTCAGTTTACAGCTATTCTAGAGTTTCAGTACAGGAATCAGGGTGTCAGGTTACAGCTATTCTAGATGTTGGAGTTTAGGAATCGGGATGTCAGGTTACAGCTATTCTACAGTTGGATTACAGGAATCAGGATGTAAGTTTACAGCTATTCTAGAGTTGGAGTACAGGAATCGGGATTTCAGGTTACAGCGGTGCTAGATGTTGGAGTACAGGAATCGGGATCTCAGGTTACAGTGGTGCTAGATGTTGGAATACAGGAATCGGGATGTCAGGTTACAGCTATTCTAGAGTTTCAGTACAGGAATCAGGGTGTCAGGTTACAGCTATTCTAGAGTTTCAGTACAGGAATCAGGGTGTCAGGTTACAGCTATTCTAGAATTGGAGTACAGGATTCGGGATGTCAGGTTACAGCTATTCTAGAGTTGGATTACAGGAATAGGGATGTCAGGTTACAGCGGTGCTAGATGTTGTAGTACAGGAATCAGGATTTCATGTTACAACTATTCTAGAGTTGGAGTACAGGAATCGGGATGTCAGGTTACAACCATTCTAGAGTTGGAGTACAGGAATCAGGATGTCTGGTTACAGCTATTCTAGAGTTGGAGTACAGGAATCGGGATGTCAGGTTACAGCTATTCTAGAGTTTGATTACAGGAATCGGGAGGTCTGGTTACTGCTATTCTAGAGTTGGTTTACAGGAATCAGGATGTCAGGTTACAGTAGTACTGGATGTTGGAGTACAGGAATCGTGATATCAGGTTACAGCTATTCTAGATTTGGTTTACAGGAATCAGGATGTCAGGTTACAGCAGTACTAGATGTTGGAGTACAGGAATCGTGATGTCAGGTTACAGCTATTCTAGATTTGGATTACATGAATCGGGATATCAGGTTACAGCTATCCTAGAGTTGGATTACAGGAATGGCGATGACAGGTTACAGCTATTCTAGATTTGGATTACAGGAATCGGAATGTCAGGTTACAGTTATTCTAGAGTTTGATTACAGGAATCGGGATGTCTGGTTACAGCTGAACTTGATGTAGGAGTACAGGAATCGGGACATCATGATACAGCTATACTGGATGTAGGAGTACAGGAATTGGGATATCATGATACAGCTGTACTGGATGTTGGAGTACAGTACTCGGGATATCATGATACAGCTGTTCTGGATGTAGGAGTACAGGAATCAGGGCATCATGATACAGCTGTACTGGAGCTGTACTGGATGTTGGACTACAGGAATCGGGACATTATGATACAGTTGTACTGGATGTAGGAGTACAGGAATCGGGACATCATGATACAGCTGTACTGGAAGTAGGACTACAGGAATCAGGACATCATGATACAGCTGTACTGGATGTAGGAGTACAGGAATCGGGACATCATGATACAGCTGTACTGGATGAAGAAGTACAGGAATCGGGACATCATGATACAGCTGTACTGGATGTAGGAGTACAGGAATCGGGACATCATGATATAGCTGTGCTGGATGTAGGAGTACAGGAATCGGGATGTCGGGTTACAGCTATTCTAGTGTTTGATTACAGGAATCGGGACGTCAGGTTACAGCTATTCTAGAGTTGGAGTACAGGAATCGGGATGTCAGGATACAGCTGTTCTGGATGTAGGAGTACAGGAATCAGGGCATCATGATACAGCTGTACTGGAGCTGGACTGGATGTAGGACTACAGGAATCGGGACATTATGATACAGTTCTACTGGATGCAGGAGTACAGGAATTGGGACATGATGATACAGCTGTTCTGGATGTAGGAGTACAGGAGTCGGGATGTCACGTTACAGCTGTACTGGATGTAGGAGTACAGGAATCGGGACATCATGATACAGTTGTACTGGATGTAGGAGTACAGGAATCGGGACATCATGATACAGCTGTACTGGATGTCGGAGTACAGGAATCGGGACATCATGATACAGCTGTACTGGACGTAGGATTACAGGAATCGGGACATCATGATACAGCTGTGCTGGATGTTGGAGTACAGGAATCGGGACATCATGATACAGTTGTACTGGATGTAGGAGTACAGGAATTGGGACATCAGGATACAGCTGTACTGGATGTAGGAGTACTGGAATTGGGACATCATGATACAGCTGTACTGGATGTAGGAGTACAGGAATCGGGACATCATGATACAGCTATACTGGATGTAGGAGTACTGGAATTGGGATATCATGATACAGCTGTACTGGATGTTGGAGTACAGTACTCGGGATATCATGATACAGCTGTTCTGGATGTAGGAGTACAGGAATCAGGGCATCATGATACAGCTGTACTGGAGCTGGACTGGATGTAGGACTACAGGAATCGGGACATTATGATACAGTTCTACTGGATGCAGGAGTACAGGAATTGGGACATGATGATACAGCTGTTCTGGATGTAGGAGTACAGGAGTCGGGATGTCACGTTACAGCTGTACTGGATGTAGGAGTACAGGAATCAGGATGTCTGGTTACAGCTATTCTAGAGTTGGAGTACAGGAATCGGGATGTCAGGTTACAGCTATTCTAGAGTTTGATTACAGGAATCGGGAGGTCTGGTTACTGCTATTCTAGAGTTGGTTTACAGGAATCAGGATGTCAGGTTACAGTAGTACTGGATGTTGGAGTACAGGAATCGTGATATCAGGTTACAGCTATTCTAGATTTGGTTTACAGGAATCAGGATGTCAGGTTACAGCAGTACTAGATGTTGGAGTACAGGAATCGTGATGTCAGGTTACAGCTATTCTAGATTTGGATTACATGAATCGGGATATCAGGTTACAGCTATCCTAGAGTTGGATTACAGGAATGGCGATGACAGGTTACAGCTATTCTAGATTTGGATTACAGGAATCGGAATGTCAGGTTACAGTTATTCTAGAGTTTGATTACAGGAATCGGGATGTCTGGTTACAGCTGAACTTGATGTAGGAGTACAGGAATTGGGACATCATGATACAGCTGTACTGGATGTAGGAGTACAGGAATTGGGACATCATGATACAGCTCTACTTGATGTAGGAGTACTGGAATTGGGACATCATGATACAGCTGTACTGAATGTAGGAGTACAGGAATCGGGACATCATGATACAGCTATACTGGATGTAGGAGTACTGGAATTGGGATATCATGATATAGCTGTACTGGATGTTGGAGTACAGTACTCGGGATATCATGATACAGCTGTTCTGGATGTAGGAGTACAGGAATCAGGGCATCATGATACAGCTGTACTGGAGCTGTACTGGATGTAGGACTACAGGAATCGGGACATTATGATACAGTTCTACTGGATGCAGGATTACAGGAATTGGGACATGATGATACAGCTGTTCTGGATGTAGGAGTACAGGAATCGGGATGTCACGTTACAGCTGTACTGGATGTAGGAGTACAGGAATCGGGACATCATGATACAGCTGTGCTGGATGTAGGACTACAGGAATCGGGATGTCAGGTTACAGCTATTCTACAGATGGAGTGCAAGAATCAGGATGTCAGGTTACAAATTTTCTAAAGTTGGAGTACAGGAATCGGGATGTCAAGTGACAGGAATTCTAGAGTTTGATTACAGGAATCGGGATGTCAGGTTACAGCTATTCTCCAGTTGGATTACAGGAATCAGGATGTAAGGTTACAGCTATTCTAGAGTTGGAGTACAGGAATAGGGATTTCAGGTTACAGCGGTGCTAGATGTTGGAGTACAGGAATCGGGATCTCAGGTTACAGTGGTGCTAGATGTTGGAATACAGGAATCGGGATGTCAGGTTACAGCTACTCTAAAGTTCGAGTACAGGAATCGGTGTGTCAGTTTACAGCTATTCTAGAGTTTCAGTACAGGAATCAGGGTGTCAGGTTACAGCTATTCTAGAATTGGTGTACTGGAATCGGGAGGTCTGGTTACTGCTATTCTAGAGTTGGTTTACAGGAATCAGGATGTCAGGTTACAGCAGTACTGGATGTTGGAGTACAGGAATCGTGATGTCAGGTTACAGCTATTCTAGATTTGGATTACAGGAATCGGGATGTGAGGTTACAGCTATTCTAGAGTTGGATTACAGGAATCGCGATGTCAGGTTACAGCTATTCTAGATTTGGATTACAGAAATCGGGCCATCATGATACAGCTGTACTGGAAGTAGGAGTACAGGAATCGGGACATCATGATACAGTTGTACTGGATGTAGGAGTACAGGAATCGGGACATCATGATACAGTTGTACTGGATGTAGGAGTACAAGAATCGGGACATCATGATACAGCTGTACTGGATGTCCGAGTACAGGAATCGGGACATCATGATACAGCTGTACTGGACGTAGGATTACAGGAATCGGGACATCATGATACAGCTGTGCTGGATGTTGGAGTACAGGAATCGGGACATCATGATACAGTTGTACTGGATGTAGGAGTACAGGAATTGGGACATCATGATACAGCTGTACTGGATGTAGGAGTACTGGAATTGGGACATCATGATACAGCTGTACTGGATGTAGGAGTACAGGAATCGGGACATCATGATACAGCTATACTGGATGTAGGAGTACTGGAATTGGGATATCATGATACAGCTGTACTGGATGTTGGAGTACAGTACTCGGGATATCATGATACAGCTGTTCTGGATGTAGGAGTACAGGAATCAGGGCATCATGATACAGCTGTACTGGAGCTGTACTGGATGTTGGACTACAGGAATCGGGACATTATGATACAGTTGTACTGGATGTAGGAGTACAGGAATCGGGACATCATGATACAGCTGTACTGGAAGTAGGACTACAGGAATCAGGACATCATGATACAGCTGTACTGGATGTAGGAGTACAGGAATCGGGACATCATGATACAGCTGTACTGGATGAAGGAGTACAGGAATCGGGACATCATGATACAGCTGTACTGGATGTAGGAGTACAGGAATCGGGACATCATGATATAGCTGTGCTGGATGTAGGAGTACAGGAATCGGGATGTCGGGTTACAGCTATTCTAGTGTTTGATTACAGGAATCGGGACGTCAGGTTACAGCTATTCTAGAGTTGGAGTACAGGAATCGGGATGTCAGGATACAGCTGTTCTGGATGTAGGAGTACAGGAATCAGGGCATCATGATACAGCTGTACTGGAGCTGGACTGGATGTAGGACTACAGGAATCGGGACATTATGATACAGTTCTACTGGATGCAGGAGTACAGGAATTGGGACATGATGATACAGCTGTTCTGGATGTAGGAGTACAGGAGTCGGGATGTCACGTTACAGCTGTACTGGATGTAGGAGTACAGGAATCGGGACATCATGATACAGTTGTACTGGATGTAGGAGTACAGGAATCGGGACATCATGATACAGCTGTACTGGATGTCGGAGTACAGGAATCGGGACATCATGATACAGCTGTACTGGACGTAGGATTACAGGAATCGGGACATCATGATACAGCTGTGCTGGATGTTGGAGTACAGGAATCGGGACATCATGATACAGTTGTACTGGATGTAGGAGTACAGGAATTGGGACATCAGGATACAGCTGTACTGGATGTAGGAGTACTGGAATTGGGACATCATGATACAGCTGTACTGGATGTAGGAGTACAGGAATCGGGACATCATGATACAGCTATACTGGATGTAGGAGTACTGGAATTGGGATATCATGATACAGTTGTACTGGATGTTGGAGTACAGTACTCGGGATATCATGATACAGCTGTTCTGGATGTAGGAGTACAGGAATCAGGGCATCATGATACAGCTGTACTGGAGCTGGACTGGATGTAGGACTACAGGAATCGGGACATTATGATACAGTTCTACTGGATGCAGGAGTACAGGAATTGGGACATGATGATACAGCTGTTCTGGATGTAGGAGTACAGGAGTCGGGATGTCACGTTACAGCTGTACTGGATGTAGGAGTACAGGAATCGGGACATCATGATACAGCTGTGCTGGATGTAGGACTACAGGAATCGGGATGTCAGGTTACAGCTATTCTACAGATGGAGTGCAAGAATCAGGATGTCAGGTTACAAATTTTCTAAAGTTGGAGTACAGGAATCGGGATGTCAAGTGACAGGTATTCTAGAGTTTGATTACAGGAATCGGGATGTCAGGTTACAGCTATTCTACAGTTTGATTACAGGAATCAGGATGTAAGGTTACAGCTATTCTAGAGTTGGAGTACAGGAATAGGGATTTCAGGTTACAGCGGTGCTAGATGTTGGAGTACAGGAATCGGGATCTCAGGTTACAGTGGTGCTAGATGTTGGAATACAGGAATCGGGATGTCAGGTTACAGCTACTCTAAAGTTCGAGTACAGGAATCGGTGTGTCAGTTTACAGCTGTTCTAGATTTTCAGTACAGGAATCAGGGTGTCAGGTTACAGCTATTCTAGAATTGGTGTACTGGAATCGGGAGGACTGGTTACTGCTATTCTAGAGTTGGTTTACAGGAATCAGAATGTCAGGTTACAGCAGTACTGGATGTTGGAGTACAGGAATCGTGATGTCAGGTTACAGCTATTCTAGATTTGGATTACAGGAATCGGGATGTGAGGTTACAGCTATTCTAGAGTTGGATTACAGGAATCGCGATGTCAGGTTACACCTATTCTAGATTTGGATTACAGAAATCGGGCCATCATGATACAGCTGTACTGGAAGTAGGAGTACAGGAATCAGGGCATCATGATACAGCTGTACTGGAGCTGTACTGGATGTAGGACTACAGGAATCGGGACATTATGATACAGTTGTACTGGATGTAGGAGTACAGGAATCGGGACATCATGATACAGCTGTACTGGAAGTAGGACTACAGGAATCAGGACATCATGATACAGCTGTACTGGATGTAAGAGTACAGGAATCGGGACATCATGATACAGCTGTACTGGATGAAGAAGTACAGGAATCGGGACATCATGATACAGCTGTTCTGGATGTAGGAGTACAGGAATCAGGATGTCATGTTACGGCTATTCTAAAGTTGGAGTACAGGAATCGGGATATCGGGTTACAGCTATTCTAGAGTTGGAGTACAGGAATCGGGATGTCAGGATACAGCTACTATGGCGTTTGATTACAGGAATCGTGATCTCAGGTTGCAGCGGTGCTAGATGTTGGAGTACAGTAATTGGGATGTCAGGTTACAGCTATTCTAGAGTTGGATTACAGGAATCGGGATGTCAGGTTACAGCTATTCTAGAGTTGGATTACAGGAATCGGGATGTCAGGTTACAACGGTGCTAGATGTTGGAGTACAGGAATCAGGATTTCATGTTACAACTATTCCAGAGTTGGAGTACAGGAATCGGGATGTCAGGTTACAACCATTCTGGAGTTGGAGTACAGGAATAAGGATGTCTGGTTACAGCTATTCTAGAGTTGGAGTACAGGAATCGGGATGTCTGGTTACAGCTGAACTTGATGTTGGAGTACAGCAATTGGGACATCATGATACAGTTGTACTGGATGTAGGAGTACTGGAATCGGGATATCATGATACAGCTGTACTGGATGTTGGAGTACAGGAATCGGGACATCATGATACTGCTGTTCTGGATGTAGGAGTGCAGGAATCAGGGCATCATGATACAGCTGTACTGGAGCTGTACTGGATGTAGGACTACAGGAATCGGGACATTATGATACAGTTGTACTGGATGTAGGAGTACAGGAATCGGGACATCATGATACAGCTGTACTGGAAGTAGGACTACAGGAATCGGGACATCATGATACAGCTGTACTGGATGTCGGAGTACAGGAATCGGGACATCATGATACAGCTGTACTGAATGAAGAAGTACAGGAATTGGGACATCATGATACAGCTGTACTGGATGTAGGAGTACAGGAATCGGGACATCATGATATAGCTGTGCTGGATGTAGGAGTACAGGAATCGGGACATCATGATACAGCTGTACTGGAAGTAGGAGTACAGGAATCGGGACATCATGATACAGTTGTACTGGATGTAGGAGTACAGGAATCGGGACATCATGATACAGTTGTACTGGATGTCGGAGTACAGGAATCGGGACATCATGATACAGCTGTACTGGACGTAGGATTACAGGAATCGGGACATCATGATACAGCTGTGCTGGATGTTGGAGTACAGTAATCGGGACTTCATGATACTGTAATTGGGATGTCAGGTTACAGCTATTCTAGAGTTGGATTACAGGAATCGGGATGTCAGGTTACAGCTATTCTAGAGTTGGATTACAGGAATCGGGATGTCAGGTTACAGCGGTGCTAGATGTTGGAGTACAGGAATCAGGATTTCATGTTACAACTATTCCAGAGTTGGAGTACAGGAATCGGGATGTCAGGTTACAACCATTCTGGAGTTGGAGTACAGGAATCAGGACGTCCGGTTACAGCTATTCTAGAGTTGGAGTACAGGAATTGGGATGTCAGGATACAGCTACTCTAGAGTTTGATTACAGGAATCGGGATGTCAGGTTACAGCGGTGCCAGATGTTGGAGTACAGGAATCGTGATGTCAGGTTACAGCAGTGCTAGATGTTCAAGTACAGGAATCGGGATGCCAATTTACAGCTATTCTAAATTTGGAGTACAGGAATCGGGATGTCAGGTTACAGCAATGCTAGATGTTGGAGTACAGGAATCGGGATGTCAGGTTACAACCAATCTAGAGTTGGAGTACAGGAATCGGGATGTCAGGTTACAGCTATTCTAGAGTTGGATTACAGGAATCGGGATGTCAGGTTACAGCTTTTCTAGAGTTTGATTACAGGAATAGGGATATCAGGTTGCAGCGGTGCTAGATGTTGGAGTACAGGAATCGGGATGTCAGGATACAGCTATTCTAGAGTTTGATTACAGGAATCGGGATGTCAGGTTACAGCGGTGCTAGATGTTGGAGTACAGGAATCGGGATGTCAGGTTACAACCAATCTAGAGTTGGAGTACAGGAATCGGGATGTCAGGTTACAGCTATTCTAGAGATGGATTACAGGAATCGGGATGTCAGGTTACAGCTTTTCTAGAGTTTGATTACAGGAATAGGGATATCAGGTTGCAGCGGTGCTAGATGTTGGAGTACAGGAATCGGGATGTCAGGTTACAGCTATTCTAGAGTTGGAGTACAGGAATCGGGACATCATGATACTGCTGTTCTGGATGTAGGAGTACAGGAATCAGGGCATCATGATACAGCTGTACTGGAGCTGTACTGGATGTAGGACTACAGGAATCGGGACATGATGATGCAGTTGTACTGGATGTAGGAGTACAGGAATCGGGACATCATGCTACAGTTGTACTGGATGTCGGAGTACAGGAATCGGGACATCATGATACAGTTGTACTGGATGTAGTAGTACAGGAATCGGGACATCATGATACAGCTGTACTGGATGTCGGAGTACAGGAATCGGGACATCATGATACAGCTGTACTGGATGTAGGATTACAGGAATCGGTACATCATGATACCGCTGTGCTGGATGTTGGAGTACAGTAATCGGGACTTCATGATACAGCTGTACTGGATGTAGGAGTACAGGAATTGGGACATCATGATACAGCTGTACTGGAAGTAGGACTACAGGAATCGGGATGTCAGGTTACAGGTAATTTACAGATGGAGTGCAGGAATCAGGATGTCAGGTTACAACTATTCTAAAGTTGGATTACAGGAATCGGGATGTCAGGTTACAACCATTCTAGAGTTTGATTACAGGAATCGGGATGTCAGGTTACAGCTATTCTACAGTTGGACTACAGGAATCGGGATGTCACGTTACAGCGGTGCTAGATGTTGGAGTTTAGGAATCGGGATGTCAGGTTACAGCTATTCTTGAGTTGGAGTAAAGGAATTGGGATTTCAGCTTACAGCGGTGCTAGATGTTGGAGTACAGGAATCAGGATGTCATGTTACGGCTATTCTAAAGTTGGAGTACAGGAATCGGGATGTCAGGTTACAGCTATTCTAGAGTTGGATTACAGGAATCGGGATGTCAGGTTTCAGCTACTCTAGAGTTTGATTACAGGAATCGGGATGTCAGGTTACAGCGGTGCTAGATGTTGGAGTACAGGAATCGGGATGTCAGGTTACAACCAATCTAGAGTTGGAGTACAGGAATCGGGATGTCAGGTTACAGCTTTTCTAGAGTTGGATTACAGGAATCGGGATGTCAGGTTACAGCTTTTCTAGAGTTTGATTACAGGAATAGGGATATCAGGTTGCAGCGGTGCTAGGTGTTGGAGTACAGGAATCGGGATGTCAGGTTACAGCTATTCTAGAATTGGAGTACAGGAATCGGGATGTCGGGTTACAGCTATTCTAGAGTTTGATTACAGGAATCGGGACGTCAGGTTACAGCTATTCTAGAGTTGGAGTAGAGGAATCGGGATGTCAGGATACAGCTATTCTAGATTTGGATTACAGGAATCGGGACGTCAGGTTACAGCTATTCTAGAGTTGGAGTACAGGAATCGGGATGTCAGGATACAGCTACTCTAGAGTTTGATTTCAGGAATTGGGATGTCAGGTTGCAGCGGTGCTAGATGTTGGAGTACAGTAATTGGGATGTCAGGTTACAGCTATTCTAGAGTTGGATTACAGGAATCGGGATGTCAGGTTACAGCTTTTCTAGAGTTTGATTACAGGAATAGGGATATCAGGTTGCAGCGGTGCTAGATGTTGGAGTACAGGAATCGGGATGTCACGTTACAACCAATCTAGAGTTGGAGTACAGGAATCGGGATGTCAGGTTACAGCTATTCTAGAGTTGGGTTACAGGAATCGGGATGTCAGGTTACAGCTTTTCTAGAGTTTGATTACAGGAATAGGGATATCAGATTGCAGTGGTGCTAGATGTTGGAGTACAGGAATCGGGATGTCAGGATACAGCTACTCTAGAGTTTGATTACAGGAATCGGGATGTCAGGTTACAGCGGTGCTAGATGTTGGAGTACAGGAATCGGGATGTCAGGTTACAACCAATCTAGAGTTGGAGTACAGGAATCGGGATGTCAGGTTACAGCTATTCTAGAGTTGGATTACAGGAATCGGGATGTCAGGTTACAGCTTTTCTAGAGTTTGATTACAGGAATAGGGATATCAGGTTGCAGCGGTGCTAGATGTTGGAGTACAGGAATCGGGATGTCAGGTTACAGCTATTCTAGAATTGGAGTACAGGAATCGGGATGTCGGGTTACAGCTATTCTAGAGTTTGATTACAGGAATCGGGACGTCAGGTTACAGCTATTCTAGATTTGGATTACAGGAATCGGGACGTCAGGTTACAGCTATTCTAGAGTTGGAGTACAGGAATCGGGATGTCAGGATACAGCTACTCTAGAGTTTGATTTCAGGAATTGGGATGTCAGGTAGCAGCGGTGCTAGATGTTGGAGTACAGTAATTGGGATGTCAGGTTACAGCTATTCTAGAGTTGGATTACAGGAATCGGGATGTCAGGTTACAGCTTTTCTAGAGTTTGATTACAGGAATAGGGATATCAGGTAGCAGCGGTGCTAGATGTTGGAGTACAGGAATCGGGATGTCAGGGTACAGCTATTCTAGAGTTGGTTTACAGGAATCAGGATGTCAGGTTACAGTAGTACTGGATGTTGGAGTACAGGAATCGGGATGTCAGGTTACAGCTATTCTAGAGTTTGATTACAGGAATCAGGATGTAAGGTTACAGCTATCCTAGAGTTGGATTACAGGAATCGCGATGTCAGGTTACAGCTATTGTAGATTTGGATTACAGGAATCGGGATGTCTGGTTACAGCTGAACTTGATGTAGGAGTACAGCAATTGGGACATCATGATACAGCTGTACTGGATGTAGGAGTACTGGAATCGGGATATCATGATACAGCTGTACTGGATGTTGGAGTTCAGGAATCGGGACATCTTGGTACTGGAGCTGTACTGGATGTAGGAGTACAGGAATCAGGGCATCATGATACAGCTGTACTGGAGCTGTACTGGGTGTAGGACTACAGGAATCGGGACATTATGATACAGTTGTACTGGATGTAGGAGTACAGGAATCGGGACATCATGATACAGCTGTACTGGAAGTAGGACTACAGGAATCAGGACATCATGATACAGCTGTACTGGATGTAGGAGTACAGGAATCGGGACATCATGATACAGCTGTACTGGATGAAGAAGTACAGGAATCGGGACATCATGATACAGCTGTACTGGATGTAGGAGTACAGGAATCGGGACATCATGATATAGCTGTGCTGGATGTAGGAGTGCAGGAATCGGGATGTCGGGTTACAGCTATTCTAGAGTTTGATTACAGGAATCGGGACATCAGGTTACAGCTATTCTAGAGTTTGATTACAGGAATTGAGATGTCAGGTTGCAGCGGTGCTAGATGTTGGAGTACAGTAATTGGGATGTCAGGTTACAGCTATTCTAGAGTTGGATTACAGGAATCGGGATGTCAGGTTACAGCTTTTCTAGAGTTTGATTACAGGAATAGGGATATCAGGTTGCAGCGGTGCTAGATGTTGGAGTACAGGAATCGGGATGTCAGGTTACAGCTATTCTAGAGTTGGAGTACAGGAATCGGGATGTCGGTTTACAGCTATTCTAGAGTTTGATTACAGGAATCAGGACGTCCGGTTACAGCTATTCTAGAGTTGGAGTACAGGAATTGGGATGTCAGGATACAGCTACTCTAGAGTTTGATTACAGGAATCGGGATGTCAGGTTACAGCGGTGCCAGATGTTGGAGTACAGGAATCGTGATGTCAGGTTACAGCAGTGCTAGATGTTCAAGTACAGGAATCGGGATGCCAATTTACAGCTATTCTAAATTTGGATTACAGGAATCGGGATGTCAGGTTACAGCAATGCTAGATGTTGGAGTACAGGAATCGGGATGTCAGGTTACAACCAATCTAGAGTTGGAGTACAGGAATCGGGATGTCAGGTTACAGCTATTCTAGAGTTGGATTACAGGAATCGGGATGTCAGGTTACAGCTTTTCTAGAGTTTGATTACAGGAATAGGGATATCAGGTTGCAGCGGTGCTAGATGTTGGAGTACAGGAATCGGGATGTCAGGATACAGCTATTCTAGAGTTCGATTACAGGAATCGGGATGTCAGGTTACAGCGGTGCTAGATGTTGGAGTACAGGAATCGGGATGTCAGGTTACAACCAATCTAGAGTTGGAGTACAGGAATCGGGATGTCAGGTTACAGCTATTCTAGAGATGGATTACAGGAATCGGGATGTCAGGTTACAGCTATTCTAGAGTTGGAGTACAGGAATCCGGATGTCAGGTTACAGATATTCTAGAGTTGGATTACAGGAATTGGGATGTCAGGTTACAGCTATTCTAGAGTTGGATTACAGGAATCGGGATGTCAGGTTACAGCTTTTCTAGAGTTTGATTTCAGGAATCAGGACGTCCGGTTACAGCTATTCTAGAGTTGGAGTACAGGAATCGGGATGTCAGGTTACAGCTATTCTAGAGTTGGAGTACAGGAATCGGGATGTCGGGTTACAGCTATTCTAGAGTTTGATTACAGGAATCAGGACGTCCGGTTACAGCTATTCTAGAGTTGGAGTACAGGAATTGGGATGTCAGGATACAGCTACTCTAGAGTTTGATTACAGGAATCGGGATGTCAGGTTACAGCGGTGCCAGATGTTGGAGTACAGGAATCGTGATGTCAGGTTACAGCAGTGCTAGATGTTCAAGTACAGGAATCGGGATGCCAATTTACAGCTATTCTAAATTTGGAGTACAGGAATCGGGATGTCAGTTTACAGCAATGCTAGATGTTGGAGTACAGGAATCGGGATGTCAGGTTACAACCAATCTAGAGTTGGAGTACAGGAATCGGGATGTCAGGTTACAGCTATTCTAGAGTTGGATTACAGGAATCGGGATGTCAGGTTACAGCTTTTCTAGAGTTTGATTACAGGAATAGGGATATCAGGTTGCAGCGGTGCTAGATGTTGGAGTACAGGAATCGGGATGTCAGGATACAGCTATTCTAGAGTTTGATTACAGGAATCGGGATGTCAGGTTACAGCGGTGCTAGATGTTGGAGTACAGGAATCGGGATGTCAGGTTACAACCAATCTAGAGTTGGAGTACAGGAATCGGGATGTCAGGTTACAGATATTCTAGAGTTGGATTACAGGAATTGGGATGTCAGGTTACAGCTATTCTAGAGTTGGATTACAGGAATCGGGATGTCAGGTTACAGCTTTTCTAGAGTTTGATTACAGGAATAGGGATATCAGGTTGCAGCGGTGCTAGATGTTGGAGTACAGGAATCGGGATGTCAGGTTACAGCTATTCTAGAGTTGGAGTACAGGAATCGGGATGTCGGGTTACAGCTATTCTAGAGTTTGATTACAGGAATCAGGACGTCCGGTTACAGCTATTCTAGAGTTGGAGTACAGGAATTGGGATGTCAGGATACAGCTACTCTAAAGTTTGATTACAGGAATCGGGATGTCAGGTAACAGCGGTGCCAGATGTTGGAGTACAGGAATCGTGATGTCAGGTTACAGCAGTGCTAGATGTTCAAGTACAGGAATCGGGATGCCAATTTACAGCTATTCTAAATTTGGAGTACAGGAATCGGGATGTCAGGTTACAGCAATGCTAGATGTTGGAGTACAGGAATCGGGATGTCAGGTTACAACCAATCTAGAGTTGGAGTACAGGAATCGGGATGTCAGGTTACAGCTATTCTAGAGTTGGATTACAGGAATCGGGATGTCAGGTTACAGCTTTTCTAGAGTTTGATTACAGGAATAGGGATATCAGGTTGCAGCGGTGCTAGATGTTGGAGTACAGGAATCGGGATGTCAGGATACAGCTATTCTAGAGTTTGATTACAGGAATCGGGATGTCAGGTTACAGCGGTGCTAGATGTTGGAGTACAGGAATCGGGATGTCAGGTTACAACCAATCTAGAGTTGGAGTACAGGAATCGGGATGTCAGGTTACAGCTATTCTAGAGATGGATTACAGGAATCGGGATGTCAGGTTACAGCTTTTCTAGAGTTTGATTACAGGAATAGGGATATCAGGTTGCAGCGGTGCTAGATGTTGGAGTACAGGAATCGGGATGTCAGGTTACAGCTATTCTAGAGTTGGAGTACAGGAATCGGGACATCATGATACTGCTGTTCTGGATGTAGGAGTACAGGAATCGGGACATCATGATACAGCTGTGCTGGATGTTGGAGTACAGTAATCGGGACTTCATGATACAGCTGTACTGGAAGTAGGACTACAGGAATCGGGATGTCAGGTTTCAGGTATTTTACAGATGGAGTGCAGGAATCAGGATGTCAGGTTACAACTATTCTAAAGTTGGATTACAGGAATCGGGATGTCAGGTTACAACCATACTAGAGTTTGATTACAGGAATCGGGATGTCAGGTTACAGCTATTCTACAGTTGGACTACAGGAATCGGGATGTCACGTTACAGCGGTGCTAGATGTTGGAGTTTAGGAATCGGGATGTCAGGTTACAGCTATTCTTGAGTTGGAGTAAAGGAATTGGGATTTCAGCTTACAGCGGTGCTAGATGTTGGAGTACAGGAATCAGGATGTCATGTTACGGCTATTCTAAAGTTGGAGTACAGGAATCGGGATGTCAGGTTACAGCTATTCTAGAGTTGGATTACAGGAATCGGGATGTCAGGTTTCAGCTTTTCTAGAGTTTGATTACAGGAATAGGGCTATCAGATTGCAGCGGTGCTAGATGTTGGAGTACAGGAATCGGGATGTCAGGATACAGCTACTCTAGAGTTTGATTACAGGAATCGGGATGTCAGGTTACAGCGGTGCTAGATGTTGGAGTACAGGAATCGGGATGTCAGGATACAGCTACTCTAGATTTTGATTACAGGAATTGAGATGTCAGGTTGCAGCGGTGCTAGATGTTGGAGTACAGTAATTGGGATGTCAGGTTACAGCTATTCTAGAGTTGGATTACAGGAATCGGGATGTCAGGTTACAGCTTTTCTAGAGTTTGATTACAGGAATAGGGATATCAGGTTGCAGCGGTGCTAGATGTTGGAGTACAGGAATCGGGATGTCAGGTTACAGCTATTCTAGTGTTGGAGTACAGGAATCGGGATGTCCGGTTACAGCTATTCTAGAGTTTGATTACAGGAATCAGGACGTCCGGTTACAGCTATTCTAGAGTTGGAGTACAGGAATTGGGATGTCAGGATACAGCTACTCTAGAGTTTGATTACAGGAATCGGGATGTCAGGTTACAGCGGTGCCAGATGTTGGAGTACAGGAATCGTGATGTCAGGTTACAGCAGTGCTAGATGTTCAAGTACAGGAATCGGGATGCCAATTTACAGCTATTCTAAATTTGGAGTACAGGAATCGGGATGTCAGGTTACAGCAATGCTAGATGTTGGAGTACAGGAATCGGGATGTCAGGTTACAACCAATCTAGAGTTGGAGTACAGGAATCGGGATGTCAGGTTACAGCTATTCTAGAGTTGGATTACAGGAATCGGGATGTCAGGTTACAGCTATTCTAGAGTTTGATTACAGGAATCGGGATGTCAGGTTACAGCGGTGCTAGATGTTGGAGTACAGGAATCGGGATGTCAGGTTACAACCAATCTAGAGTTGGAGTACAGGAATCGGGATGTCAGGTTACAGCTATTCTAGAGATGGATTACAGGAATCGGGATGTCAGGTTACAGCTTTTCTAGAGTTTGATTACAGGAATAGGGATATCAGGTTGCAGCGGTGCTAGATGTTGGAGTACAGGAATCGGGATGTCAGGTTACAGCTATTCTAGAGTTGGAGTACAGGAATCGGGACATCATGATACTGCTGTTCTGGATGTACGAGTACAGGAATCAGGGCATCATGATACAGCTGTACTGGAGCTGTACTGGATGTAGGACTACAGGAATCGGGACATTATGATACAGTTGTACTGGATGTAGGAGTACAGGAATCGGGACATCATGCTACAGTTGTACTGGATGTCGGAGTACAGGAATCGGGACATCATGATACAGTTGTACTGGATGTAGTAGTACAGGAATCGGGACATCATGATACAGCTGTACTGGATGTCGGAGTACAGGAATCGGGACATCATGATACAGCTGTACTGGATGTAGGATTACAGGAATCGGGACATCATGATACAGCTGTGCTGGATGTTGGAGTACAGTAATCGGGACTTCATGATACAGCTGTACTGGAAGTAGGACTACAGGAATCGGGATGTCAGGTTTCAGGTATTTTACAGATGGAGTGCAGGAATCAGGATGTCAGGTTACAACTATTCTAAAGTTGGATTACAGGAATCGGGATGTCAGGTTACAACCATACTAGAGTTTGATTACAGGAATCGGGATGTCAGGTTACAGCTATTCTACAGTTGGACTACAGGAATCGGGATGTCGCGTTACAGCGGTGCTAGATGTTGGAGTTTAGGAATCGGGATGTCAGGTTACAGCTATTCTTGAGTTGGAGTAAAGGAATTGGGATTTCAGCTTACAGCGGTGCTAGATGTTGGAGTACAGGAATCAGGATGTCATGTTACGGCTATTCTAAAGTTGGAGTACAGGAATCGGGATGTCAGGTTACAGCTATTCTAGAGTTGGATTACAGGAATCGGGATGTCAGGTTTCAGCTTTTCTAGAGTTTGATTACAGGAATAGGGCTATCAGATTGCAGCGGTGCTAGATGTTGGAGTACAGGAATCGGGATGTCAGGATACAGCTACTCCAGAGTTTGATTACAGGAATCGGGATGTCAGGTTACAGCGGTGCTAGATGTTGGAGTACAGGAATCGGGATGTCAGGTTACAACCAATCTAGAGTTGGATTACAGGAATCGGGATGTCAGGTTACAGCTTTTCTAGAGTTTGATTACAGGAATAGGGATATCCGGTTGCAGCGGTGCTAGATGTTGGAGTACAGGAATCGGGATGTCAGGTTACAGCTATTCTAGAATTGGAGTACAGGAATCGGGATGTCGGGTTACAGCTATTCTAGAGTTTGATTACAGGAATCGGGACGTCAGGTTACAGCTATTCTAGAGTTGGAGTACAGGAATCGGGATGTCAGGATACAGCTATTCTAGTTTTGGATTACAGGAATCGGGACGTCAGGTTACAGCTATTCTAGAGTTGGAGTACAGGAATCGGGATGTCAGGATACAGCTACTCTAGAGTTTGATTTCAGGAATTGGGATGTCAGGTTGCAGCGGTGCTAGATGTTGGAGTACAGGAATCGGGATGTCAGGTTACAGCTATTCTAGAGTTGGTTTACAGGAATCGGGATATCAGGATACAGCTATTCTAGAGTTGGATTACAGGAATAGGGATGTCTAGTTACAGCGGTGCTAGATGTTGGAGTACAGGAATCGGGATGTCACGTTACAACCAATCTAGAGTTGGAGTACAGGAATCGGGGTGTCAGGTTACAGCTATTCTAGAGTTGGGTTACAGGAATCGGGATGTCAGGTTACAGCTTTTCTAGAGTTTGATTACAGGAATAGGGATATCAGATTGCAGTGGTGCTAGATGTTGGAGTACAGGAATCGGGATGTCAGGATACAGCTACTCTAGAGTTTGATTACAGGAATCGGGATGTCAGGTTTCAGCTTTTCTAGAGTTTGATTACAGGAATAGGGCTATCAGATTGCAGCGGTGCTAGATGTTGGAGTACAGGAATCGGGATGTCAGGATACAGCTACTCTAGAGTTTGATTACAGGAATCGGGATGTCAGGTTACAGCGGTGCTAGATGTTGGAGTACAGGAATCGGGATGTCAGGATACAGCTACTCTAGAGTTTGATTACAGGAATTGAGATGTCAGGTTGCAGCGGTGCTAGATGTTGGAGTACAGTAATTGGGATGTCAGGTTACAGCTATTCTAGAGTTGGATTACAGGAATCGGGATGTCAGGTTACAGCTTTTCTAGAGTTTGATTACAGGAATAGGGATATCAGGTTGCAGCGGTGCTAGATGTTGGAGTACAGGAATCGGGATGTCAGGTTACAGCTATTCTAGTGTTGGAGTACAGGAATCGGGATGTCCGGTTACAGCTATTCTAGAGTTTGATTACAGGAATCAGGACGTCCGGTTACAGCTATTCTAGAGTTGGAGTACAGGAATTGGGATGTCAGGATACAGCTACTCTAGAGTTTGATTACAGGAATCGGGATGTCAGGTTACAGCTGTGCCAGATGTTGGAGTACAGGAATCGTGATGTCAGGTTACAGCAGTGCTAGATGTTCAAGTACAGGAATCGGGATGCCAATTTACAGCTATTCTAAATTTGGAGTACAGGAATCGGGATGTCAGGTTACAGCAATGCTAGATGTTGGAGTACAGGAATCGGGATGTCAGGTTACAACCAATCTAGAGTTGGAGTACAGGAATCGGGATGTCAGGTTACAGCTATTCTAGAGTTGGATTACAGGAATCGGGATGTCAGGTTACAGCTATTCTAGAGTTTGATTACAGGAATCGGGATGTCAGGTTACAGCGGTGCTAGATGTTGGAGTACAGGAATCGGGATGTCAGGTTACAACCAATCTAGAGTTGGAGTACAGGAATCGGGATGTCAGGTTACAGCTATTCTAGAGATGGATTACAGGAATCGGGATGTCAGGTTACAGCTTTTCTAGAGTTTGATTACAGGAATAGGGATATCAGGTTGCAGCGGTGCTAGATGTTGGAGTACAGGAATCGGGATGTCAGGTTACAGCTATTCTAGAGTTGGAGTACAGGAATCGGGACATCATGATACTGCTGTTCTGGATGTACGAGTACAGGAATCAGGGCATCATGATACAGCTGTACTGGAGCTGTACTGGATGTAGGACTACAGGAATCGGGACATTATGATACAGTTGTACTGGATGTAGGAGTACAGGAATCGGGACATCATGCTACAGTTGTACTGGATGTCGGAGTACAGGAATCGGGACATCATGATACAGTTGTACTGGATGTAGTAGTACAGGAATCGGGACATCATGATACAGCTGTACTGGATGTCGGAGTACAGGAATCGGGACATCATGATACAGCTGTACTGGATGTAGGATTACAGGAATCGGGACATCATGATACAGCTGTGCTGGATGTTGGAGTACAGTAATCGGGACTTCATGATACAGCTGTACTGGAAGTAGGACTACAGGAATCGGGATGTCAGGTTTCAGGTATTTTACAGATGGAGTGCAGGAATCAGGATGTCAGGTTACAACTATTCTAAAGTTGGATTACAGGAATCGGGATGTCAGGTTACAACCATACTAGAGTTTGATTACAGGAATCGGGATGTCAGGTTACAGCTATTCTACAGTTGGACTACAGGAATCGGGATGTCGCGTTACAGCGGTGCTAGATGTTGGAGTTTAGGAATCGGGATGTCAGGTTACAGCTATTCTTGAGTTGGAGTAAAGGAATTGGGATTTCAGCTTACAGCGGTGCTAGATGTTGGAGTACAGGAATCGGGATGTCAGGATACAGCTACTCCAGAGTTTGATTACAGGAATCGGGATGTCAGGTTACAGCGGTGCTAGATGTTGGAGTACAGGAATCGGGATGTCAGGTTACAACCAATCTAGAGTTGGATTACAGGAATCGGGATGTCAGGTTACAGCTTTTCTAGAGTTTGATTACAGGAATAGGGATATCCGGTTGCAGCGGTGCTAGATGTTGGAGTACAGGAATCGGGATGTCAGGTTACAGCTATTCTAGAATTGGAGTACAGGAATCGGGATGTCGGGTTACAGCTATTCTAGAGTTTGATTACAGGAATCGGGACGTCAGGTTACAGCTATTCTAGAGTTGGAGTACAGGAATCGGGATGTCAGGATACAGCTATTCTAGTTTTGGATTACAGGAATCGGGACGTCAGGTTACAGCTATTCTAGAGTTGGAGTACAGGAATCGGGATGTCAGGATACAGCTACTCTAGAGTTTGATTTCAGGAATTGGGATGTCAGGTTGCAGCGGTGCTAGATGTTGGAGTACAGGAATCGGGATGTCAGGTTACAGCTATTCTAGAGTTGGTTTACAGGAATCGGGATATCAGGATACAGCTATTCTAGAGTTGGATTACAGGAATAGGGATGTCTAGTTACAGCGGTGCTAGATGTTGGAGTACAGGAATCGGGATGTCACGTTACAACCAATCTAGAGTTGGAGTACAGGAATCGGGGTGTCAGGTTACAGCTATTCTAGAGTTGGGTTACAGGAATCGGGATGTCAGGTTACAGCTTTTCTAGAGTTTGATTACAGGAATAGGGATATCAGATTGCAGTGGTGCTAGATGTTGGAGTACAGGAATCGGGATGTCAGGATACAGCTTCTCTAGAGTTTGATTACAGGAATCGGGATGTCAGGTTACAGCGGTGCTAGATGTTGGAGTACAGGAATCGGGATGTCAGGTTACAACCAATCTAGAGTTGGAGTACAGGAATCGGGATGTCAGGTTACAGCTATTCTAGAGTTGGATTACAGGAATCGGGATGTCAGGTTACAGCTTTTCTAGAGTTTGATTACAGGAATAGGGATATCAGGTTGCAGCGGTGCTAGATTTTGGAGTACAGGAATCGGGATGTCAGGTTACAGCTATTCTAGAGTTGGAGTACAGGAAACGGGATGTCGGGTTACAGCTATTCTAGAGTTTGATTACAGGAATCAGGACGTCAGGTTACAGCTATTCTAGAGTTGGAGTACAGGAATTGGGATGTCAGGATACAGCTACTCTAGAGTTTGATTACAGGAATCGGGATGTCAGGTTACAGCGGTGCCAGATGTTGGAGTACAGGAATCGTGATGTCAGGTTACAGCAGTGCTAGATGTTGAAGTACAGGAATCGGGATGTCAGGTTACAGCTATTCTAACGTTGGAGTACAGGAATCGGGATGTCAGTTTACAGCGGTGCTAGATGTTGGAGTACAGGAATCGGGATGTCAGGTTACAACCAATCTAGAGTTGAAGTACAGGAATCGGGATGTCAGTTTACAGCTATTCTAGAGGTGGAATACAGGAATCGGGATGTCAGGTTACAGCTTTTCTAGAGTTTGATTACAGGAATAGGGATATCAGGTTGCAGCGGTACTAGATGTTGGAGTACAGGAATCGGGATGTCAGGATACAGCTATTCTAGAGTTTGATTACAGGAATCGGGATGTCAGGTTACAGCGGTGCTAGATGTTGGAGTACAGGAATCGGGATGTCAGGTTACAACCAATCTAGAGTTGGAGTACAGGAATCGGGATGTCAGGTTACAGCTATTCTAGAGCTGGATTACAGGAATCGGGATGTCAGGTTACAGCTTTTCTAGAGTTTGATTACAGGAATAGGGATATCAGGTTGCAGCGGTGCTAGATGTTGGAGTACAGGAATCAGGGCATCATGATACAGCTGCACTGGAGCTGTACTGGATGTAGGACTACAGGAATCGGGACATTATGATACAGTTGTACTGGATGTAGGAGTACAGGAATCGGGACATCATGATACAGTTGTACTGGATGTAGGAGTACAGGAATCGGGACATCATGATACAGCTGTACTGGATGTTGGAGTACAGGAATCGGGACATCATGATACAGCTGTACTGGATGTAGGATTACAGGAATCGGGACATCATGATACAGCTGTGCTGGATGTTGGAGTACAGTAATCGGGACTTCATGATACAGCTGTACTGGATGTAGGAGTACAGGAATTGGGACATCATGATACAGCTGTACTGGAAGTAGGACTACAGTAATCGGGATGTCAGGTTTCAGGTATTTTAGAGATGGAGTGCAGGAATCAGGATGTCAGGTTACAACTATTCTAAAGTTTGATTACAGGAATCGGGATGTCAGGTTACAACCGTTCTAGAGTTTGATTACAGGAATCGGGATGTCAGGTTACAGCTATTCTAGAGTTGGAGTACAGGAATCGGGATGTCAGATTACAGTTCTTCTAGAGTTGGAATATAGGAATCGGGATGTCAGGATACAGCTACTCTAGAGTTTGATTACTGGAATCGGGATGTCAGGTTACAGCGGTGCTAGATGTTGGAGTACAGGAATCGGGATGTCAGGTTACAACCTATCTAGAGTTGGAGTACAGGAATCGGGATGTCAGGTTACAGCTATTCTAGAGTTGTATTACAGGAATCGGGATGTCAGGTTACAGCTTTTCTAGAGTTTGATTACAGGAATAGGGATATCAGGTTGCAGCGGTGCTAGATGTTGGAGTACAGGAATCGGGATGTCAGGATACAGCTACTCTAGAGTTTGATTACAGGAATCGGGATGTCAGGTTACAGCGGTGCTAGAAGTTGGAGTACAGGAATCGGGATGTCAGGTTACAACCAATCTAGAGTTGGAGTACAGGAATCGGGATGTCAGGTTACAGCTATTCTAGAGTTGGATTACAGGAATCGGGATGTCAGGTTACAGCTTTTCTAGAGTTTGATTACAGGAATAGGGATATCAGGTTGCAGCGGTGGTAGATGTTGGAGTACAGGAATCGGGATGTCAGGTTACAGCTATTCTAGAATTGGAGTACAGGAATCGGGATGTCAGGTTACAGCTATTCTAGAGTTGGTTTACAGGAATCGGGATATCAGGATACAGCTATTCTAGAGTTGGATTACAGGAATAGGGATGTCAGGTTACAGCGGTGCTAGATGTTGGAGTACAGGAATCGGGATGTCACGTTACAACCAATCTAGAGTTGGAGTACAGGAATCGGGATGTCAGGTTACAGCTATTCTAGAGTTGGGTTACAGGAATCGGGATGTCAGGTTACAGCTTTTCTAGAGTTTGATTACAGGAATAGGGATATCAGGTTGAAGCGGTGCTAGATGTTGGAGTACAGGAATCGGGATGTCGGGTTACAGCTATTCTAGAGTTTGATTACAGGAATCGGGACGTCAGGTTACAGCTATTCTAGAGTTGGAGTACAGGAATCGGGATGTCAGGATACAGCTATTCTAGATTTGGATTACAGGAATCGGGACGTCAGGTTACAGCTATTCTAGAGTTGGAGTACAGGAATCGGGATGTCAGGATACAGCTACTCTAGAGTTTGATTACAGGAATCGGGATGTCAGGTTACAGCGGTGCCAGATGTTGGAGTACAGGAATCGTGATGTCAGGTTACAGCAGTGCTAGATGTTCAAGTACAGGAATCGGGATGTCAGGTTACAGCTATTCTAACGTTGGAGTACAGGAATCGGGATGTCAGGTTACAGCGGTGCTAGATGTTGGAGTACAGGAATCGGGATGTCAGGTTACAACCAATCTAGAGTTGAAGTACAGGAATCGGGATGTCAGTTTACAGCTATTCTAGAGGTGGAATACAGGAATCGGGATGTCAGGTTACAGCTTTTCTAGAGTTTGATTACAGGAATAGGGATATCAGGTTGCAGCGGTACTAGATGTTGGAGTACAGGAATCGGGATGTCAGGATACAGCTATTCTAGAGTTTGATTACAGGAATCGGGATGTCAGGTTACAGCGGTGCTAGATGTTGGAGTACAGGAATCGGGATGTCAGGTTACAACCAATCTAGAGTTGGAGTACAGGAATCGGGATGTCAGGTTACAGCTATTCTAGAGTTGGATTACAGGAATCGGGATGTCAGGTTACAGCTTTTCTAGAGTTTGATTACAGGAATAGGGATATCAGGTTGCAGCGGTGCTAGATGTTGGAGTACAGGAATCGGGACATCATGATACTGCTGTTCTGGATGTAGGAGTACAGGAATCGGGACATCATGATACTGCTGTTCTGGATGTAGGATTACAGGAATCGGGACATCATGATACAGCTGTGCTGGATGTTGGAGTACAGTAATCGGGACTTCATGATACAGCTGTACAGGATGTAGGAGTACAGGAATTGGGACATCATGATACAGCTGTACTGGAAGTAGGACTACAGTAATCGGGATGTCAGGTTTCAGGTATTTTAGAGATGGAGTGCAGGAATCAGGATGTCAGGTTACAACTATTCCAAAGTTTGATTACAGGAATCGGGATGTCAGGTTACAACCGTTCTAGAGTTTGATTACAGGAATCGGGATGTCAGGTTACAGCTATTCTAGAGTTGGAGTACAGGAATCGGGATGTCAGGTTACAACCGTTCTAGAGTTTGATTACAGGAATCGGGATGTCAGGTTACAGCGGTGCTAGATGTTGGAGTACAGGAATCGGGATGTCAGGTTACAACCAATCTAGAGTTGGAGTACAGGAATCGGGATGTCAGGTTACAGCTATTCTAGAGTTGGATTACAGGAATCGGGATGTCAGGTTACAGCTTTTCTAGAGTTTGATTACAGGAATAGGGATATCAGGTTGCAGCGGTGCTAGATGTTGGAGTACAGGAATCGGGATGTCAGGATACAGCTACTCTAGAGTTTGATTACAGGAATCGGGATGTCAGGTTACAGCGGTGCTAGAAGTTGGAGTACAGGAATCGGGATGTCAGGTTACAACCAATCTAGAGTTGGAGTACAGGAATCGGGATGTCAGTTTACAGCTATTCTGGAGGTGGAATACAGGAATCGGGATGTCAGGTTACAGCTTTTCTAGAGTTTGATTACAGGAATAGGGATATCAGGTTGCAGCGGTACTAGATGTTGGAGTACAGGAATCGGGATGTCAGGATACAGCTATTCTAGAGTTTGATTACAGGAATCGGGATGACAGGTTACAGCGGTGCTAGATGTTGGAGTACAGGAATCGGGATGTCAGGTTACAACCAATCTAGAGTTGGAGTACAGGAATCGGGATGTCAGGTTACAGCTATTCTAGAGTTGGATTACAGGAATCGGGATGTCAGGTTACAGCTTTTCTAGAGTTTGATTACAGGAATAGGGATATCAGGTTGCAGCGGTGCTAGATGTTGGAGTACAGGAATCGGGACATCATGATACTGCTGTTCTGGATGTAGGAGTACAGGAATCAGGGCATCATGATACAGCTGCACTGGAGCTGTACTGGATGTAGGACTACAGGAATCGGGACATTATGATACAGTTGTACTGGATGTAGGAGTACAGGAATCGGGACATCATGATACAGTTGTACTGGATGTAGGAGTACAGGAATCGGGACATCATGATACAGCTGTACTGGATGTTGGAGTACAGGAATCGGGACATCATGATACAGCTGTACTGGATGTAGGATTACAGGAATCGGGACATCATGATACAGCTGTGCTGGATGTTGGAGTACAGTAATCGGGACTTCATGATACCCCTGTACTGGATGTAGGAGTACAGGAATTGGGACATCATGATACAGCTGTACTGGAAGTAGGACTACAGTAATCGGGATGTCAGGTTTCAGGTATTTTAGAGATGGAGTGCAGGAATCAGGATGTCAGGTTACAACTATTCTAAAGTTTGATTACAGGAATCGGGATGTCAGGTTACAACCGTTCTAGAGTTTGATTACAGGAATCGGGATGTCAGGTTACAGCTATTCTAGAGTTGGAGTACAGGAATCGGGATGTCAGATTACAGTTATTCTAGAGTTGGAATATAGGAATCGGGATGTCAGGATACAGCTACTCTAGAGTTTGATTACAGGAATCGGGATGTCAGGTTACAGCGGTGCTAGATGTTGGAGTACAGGAATCGGGATGTCAGGTTACAACCAATCTAGAGTTGGAGTACAGGAATCGGGATGTCAGGTTACAGCTATTCTAGAGTTGGATTACAGGAATCGGGATGTCAGGTTACAGCTTTTCTAGAGTTTGATTACAGGAATAGGGATATCAGGTTGCAGCGGTGCTAGATGTTGGAGTACAGGAATCGGGATGTCAGGATACAGCTACTCTAGAGTTTGATTACAGGAATCGGGATGTCAGGTTACAGCGGTGCTAGAAGTTGGAGTACAGGAATCGGGATGTCAGGTTACAACCAATCTAGAGTTGGAGTACAGGAATCGGGATGTCAGTTTACAGCTATTCTAGAGGTGGAATACAGGAATCGGGATGTCAGGTTACAGCTTTTCTAGAGTTTGATTACAGGAATAGGGATATCAGGTTGCAGCGGTACTAGATGTTGGAGTACAGGAATCGGGATGTCAGGATACAGCTATTCTAGAGTTTGATTACAGGAATCGGGATGACAGGTTACAGCGGTGCTAGATGTTGGAGTACAGGAATCGGGATGTCAGGTTACAACCAATCTAGAGTTGGAGTACAGGAATCGGGATGTCAGGTTACAGCTATTCTAGAGTTGGATTACAGGAATCGGGATGTCAGGTTACAGCTTTTCTAGAGTTTGATTACAGGAATAGGGATATCAGGTTGCAGCGGTGCTAGATGTTGGAGTACAGGAATCGGGACATCATGATACTGCTGTTCTGGATGTAGGAGTACAGGAATCAGGGCATCATGATACAGCTGCACTGGAGCTGTACTGGATGTAGGACTACAGGAATCGGGACATTATGATACAGTTGTACTGGATGTAGGAGTACAGGAATCGGGACATCATGATACAGTTGTACTGGATGTAGGAGTACAGGAATCGGGACATCATGATACAGCTGTACTGGATGTTGGAGTACAGGAATCGGGACATCATGATACAGCTGTACTGGATGTAGGATTACAGGAATCGGGACATCATGATACAGCTGTGCTGGATGTTGGAGTACAGTAATCGGGACTTCATGATACAGCTGTACTGGATGTAGGAGTACAGGAATTGGGACATCATGATACAGCTGTACTGGAAGTAGGACTACAGTAATCGGGATGTCAGGTTTCAGGTATTTTAGAGATGGAGTGCAGGAATCAGGATGTCAGGTTACAACTATTCTAAAGTTTGATTACAGGAATCGGGATGTCAGGTTACAACCGTTCTAGAGTTTGATTACAGGAATCGGGATGTCAGGTTACAGCTATTCTAGAGTTGGAGTACAGGAATCGGGATGTCAGATTACAGTTATTCTAGAGTTGGAATATAGGAATCGGGATGTCAGGATACAGCTACTCTAGAGTTTGATTACAGGAATCGGGATGTCAGGTTACAGCGGTGCTAGATGTTGGAGTACAGGAATCGGGATGTCAGGTTACAACCAATCTAGAGTTGGAGTACAGGAATCGGGATGTCAGGTTACAGCTATTCTAGAGTTGGATTACAGGAATCGGGATGTCAGGTTACAGCTTTTCTAGAGTTTGATTACAGGAATAGGGATATCAGGTTGCAGCGGTGCTAGATGTTGGAGTACAGGAATCGGGATGTCAGGATACAGCTACTCTAGAGTTTGATTACAGGAATCTGGATGTCAGGTTACAGCGGTGCTAGAAGTTGGAGTACAGGAATCGGGATGTCAGGTTACAACCAATCTAGAGTTGGAGTACAGGAATCGGGATGTCAGGTTACAGCTATTCTAGAGTTGGATTACAGGAATCGGGATGTCAGGTTACAGCTTTTCTAGAGTTTGATTACAGGAATAGGGATATCAGGTTGCAGCGGTGCTAGATGTTGGAGTACAGGAATCGGGATGTCAGGTTACAGCTATTCTAGAATTGGAGTACAGGAATCGGGATGTCAGGTTACAGCTATTCTAGAGTTGGTTTACAGGAATCGGGATATCAGGATACAGCTATTCTAGAGTTGGATTACAGGAATAGGGATATCAGGTTACAGCGGTGCTAGATGTTGGAGTACAGGAATCGGGATGTCACGTTACAACCAATCTAGAGTTGGAGTACAGGAATCGGGATGTCAGGTTACAGCTATTCTAGAGTGGGGTTACAGGAATCGGGATGTCAGGTTACAGCTTTTCTAGAGTTTGATTACAGGAATAGGGATATCAGATTGCAGTGGTGCTAGATGTTGGAGTACAGGAATCGGGATGTCAGGATACAGCTACTCTAGAGTTTGATTACAGCAATCGGGATGTCAGGTTACAGCGGTGCTAGATGTTGGAGTACAGGAATCGGGATGTCAGGTTACAACCAATCTAGAGTTGGATTACAGGAATCGGGATGTCAGGTTACAGCTATTCTAGAGTTGGATTACAGGAATCGGGATGTCAGGTTACAGCTTTTCTAGAGTTTGATTACAGGAATAGGAATATCAGGTTGAAGCGGTGCTAGATGTTGGAGTACAGGAATCGGGATGTCAGGTTACAGCTATTCTAGAATTGGAGTACAGGAATCGGGATGTCGGGTTACAGCTATTCTAGAGTTTGATTACAGGAATCGGGACGTCAGGTTACAGCTATTCTAGAGTTGGAGTACAGGAATCGGGATGTCAGGATACAGCTATTCTAGATTTGGATTACAGGAATCGGGACGTCAGGTTACAGCTATTCTAGAGTTGGAGTACAGGAATCGGGATGTCAGGATACAGCTACTCTAGAGTTTGATTTCAGGAATTGGGATGTCAGGTAGCAGCGGTGCTAGATGTTGGAGTACAGTAATTGGGATGTCAGGTTACAGCTATTCTAGAGTTGGATTACAGGAATCGGGATGTCAGGTTACAGCTTTTCTAGAGTTTGATTACAGGAATAGGGATATCAGGTTGCAGCGGTGCTAGATGTTGGAGTACAGGAATCGGGATGTCAGGTTACAGCTATTCTAGAGTTTGATTACAGGAATCAGGATGTAAGGTTACAGCTATCCTAGAGTTGGATTACAGGAATCGCGATGTCAGGTTACAGCTATTCTAGATTTGGATTACAGGAATCGGGATGTCTGGTTACAGCTGAACTTGATGTAGGAGTACAGCAATTGGGACATCATGATACAGCTGTACTGGATGTAGGAGTACTGGAATCGGGATATCATGATACAGCTGTACTGGATGTTGGAGTTCAGGAATCGGGACATCATGATACAGCAGTTCTGGATGTAGGAGTACAGGAATCAGGGCATCATGATACAGCTGTACTGGAGCTGTACTGGATGTAGGACTACAGGAATCGGGACATTATGATACAGTTGTACTGGATGTAGGAGTACAGGAATCGGGACATCATGATACAGCTGTACTGGAAGTAGGACTACAGGAATCAGGACATCATGATACAGCTGTACTGGATGTAGGAGTACAGGAATCGGGACATCATGATACAGCTGTACTGGATGAAGAAGTACAGGAATCGGGACATCATGATACAGCTGTAGTGGATGTAGGAGTACAGGAATCGGGACATCATGATGTAGCTGTGCTGGATGTAGGAGTACAGGAATCGGGATGTCGTGTTACAGCTATTCTAGAGTTTGATTACAGGAATTGGGACGTCAGGTTACAGCTATTCTAGAGTTGGAGTACAGGAATCGGGATGTCAGGATACAGCTACTCTAGAGTTTGATTACAGGAATTGGGATGTCAGGTTGCAGCGGTGCTAGATGTTGGAGTACAGTAATTGGGATGTCAGGTTACAGCTATTCTAGAGTTGGATTACAGGAATCGGGATGTCAGGTTACAGCTTTCCTAGAGTTTGATTACAGGAATAGGGATATCAGGTTGCAGCGGTGCTAGATGTTGGAGTACAGGAATCGGGATGTCAGGTTACAGCTATTCTAGAGTTGGAGTACAGGAATCGGGATGTCGGGTTACAGCTATTCTAGAGTTTGATTACAGGAATCAGGACGTCCGGTTACAGCTATTCTAGAGTTGGAGTACAGGAATTGGGTTGTCAGGATACAGCTACTCTAGAGTTTGATTACAGGAATCGGGATGTCAGGTTACAGCGGTGCCAGATGTTGGAGTACAGGAATCGTGATGTCAGGTTACAGCAGTGCTAGATGTTCAAGTACAGGAATCGGGATGCCAATTTACAGCTATTCTAAATTTGGAGTACAGGAATCGGGATGTCAGGTTACAGCAATGCTAGATGTTGGAGTACAGGAATCGGGATGTCAGGTTACAACCAATCTAGAGTTGGAGTACAGGAATCGGGATGTCAGGTTACAGCTATTCTAGAGTTGTATTACAGGAATCGGGATGTCAGGTTACAGCTTTTCTAGAGTTTGATTACAGGAATAGGGATATCAGGTTGCAGCGGTGCTAGATGTTGGAGTACAGGAATCGGGATGTCAGGATACAGCTATTCTAGAGTTTGATTACAGGAATCGGGATGTCAGGTTACAGCGGTGCTAGATGTTGGAGTACAGGAATCGGGATGTCAGGTTACAACCAATCTAGAGTTGGAGTACAGGAATCGGGATGTCAGGTTACAGCTATTCTAGAGATGGATTACAGGAACCGGGATGTCAGGTTACAGCTTTTCTAGAGTTTGATTACAGGAATAGGGATATCAGGTTGCAGCGGTGCTAGATGTTGGAGTACAGGAATCGGGATGTCAGGTTACAGCTATTCTAGAGTTGGAGTACAGGAATCGGGACATCATGATACTGCTGTTCTGGATGTAGGAGTACAGGAATCAGGGCATCATGATACAGCTGTACTGGAGCTGTACAGGATGTAGGACTACAGGAATCGGGACATTATGATACAGTTGTATTGGATGTAGGAGTACAGGAATCGGGCATCATGCTACAGTTGTACTGGATGTCGGAGTACAGGAATCGGGACATCATGATACAGTTGTACTGGATGTAGTAGTACAGGAATCGGGACATCATGATACAGCTGTACTGGATGTCGGAGTACAGTAATCGGGACATCATGATACAGCTGTGCTGGATGTTGGAGTACAGTAATCGGGACTTCATGATACAGCTGTACTGGATGTAGGAGTACAGGAATTGGGACATCATGATACAGCTGTACTGGAAGTAGGACTACAGGAATCGGGATGTCAGGTTTCAGGTATTTTACAGATGGAGTGCAGGAATCAGGATGTCAGGTTACAACTATTCTAAAGTTGGATTACAGGAATCGGGATGTCAGGTTACAACCATTCTAGAGTTTGATTACAGGAATCGGGATGTCAGGTTACAGCTATTCTACAGTTGGACTACAGGAATCGGGATGTCACGTTACAGCGGTGCTAGATGTTGGAGTTTAGGAATCGGGATGTCAGGTTACAGCTATTCTTGAGTTGGAGTAAAGGAATTGGTATTTCAGCTTACAGCGGTGCTAGATGTTGGAGTACAGGAATCAGGATGTCATGTTACGGCTATTCTAAAGTTGGAGTACAGGAATCGGGATGTCAGGTTACAGCTATTCTAGAGTTGGATTACAGGAATCGGGATGTCAGGTTTCAGCTTTTCTAGAGTTTGATTACAGGAATAGGGCTATCGGATTGCAGCGGTGCTAGATGTTGGAGTACAGGAATCGGGATGTCAGGATACAGCTACTCTAGAGTTTGATTACAGGAATCGGGATGTCAGGTTACAGCGGTGCTAGATGTTGGAGTACAGGAATCGGGATGTCAGGTTACAACCAATCTAGAGTTGGAGTACAGGAATCGGGATGTCAGGTTACAGCTATTCTAGAGTTGGATTACAGGAATCGGGATGTCAGGTTACAGCTTTTCTAGAGTTTGATTACAGGAATAGGGATATCAGGTTGCAGCGGTGCTAGATGTTGGAGTACAGGAATCGGGATGTCAGGTTACAGCTATTCTAGAATTGGAGTACAGGAATCGGGATGTCGGGTTACAGCTATTCTAGAGTTTGATTACAGGAATCGGGACATCAGGTTACAGCTATTCTAGAGTTGGAGTACAGGAACCGGGATGTCAGGATACAGCTATTCTAGATTTGGATTACAGGAATCGGGACGTCAGGTTACAGCTATTCTAGAGTTGGAGTACAGGAATCGGGATGTCAGGATACAGCTACTCTAGAGTTTGATTTCAGGAATTGGGATGTCAGGTTGCAGCGGTGCTAGATGTTGGAGTACAGTAATTGGGATGTCAGGTTACAGCTATTCTAGAGTTGGATTACAGGAAACGGGATGTCAGGTTACAGCTTTTCTAGAGCTTGATTACAGGAATAGGGATATCAGGTTGCAGCGGTGCTAGATGTTGGAGTACAGGAATCGGGATGTCAGGTTACAGCTATTCTAGAGTTGGTTTACAGGAATCGGGATATCAGGATACAGCTATTCTAGAGTTGGATTACAGGAATAGGGATGTCAGGTTACAGCGGTGCTAGATGTTGGAGTACAGGAATCGGGATGTCACGTTACAACCAATCTAGAGTTGGATTACAGGAATCGGGATGTCAGGTTACAGCTATTCTAGAGTTGGGTTACAGGAATCGGGATGTCAGGTTACAGCTTTTCTAGAGTTTGATTACAGGAATAGGGATATCAGATTGCAGTGGTGCTAGATGTTGGAGTACAGGAATCGGGATGTCAGGATACAGCTACTCTAGAGTTTGATTACAGGAATCGGGATGTCAGATTACAGCGGTGCTAGATGTTGGAGTACAGGAATCGGGATGTCAGGTTACAACCAATCTAGAGTTGGAGTACAGGAATCGGGATGTCAGGTTACAGCTATTCTAGAGTTGGATTACAGGAATCGGGATGTCAGGTTACAGCTTTTCTAGAGTTTGATTACCGGAATAGGGATATCAGGTTGAAGCGGTGCTAGATGTTGGAGTACAGGAATCGGGATGTCAGGTTACAGCTATTCTAGAATTGGAGTACAGGAATCGGGATGTCGGGTTACAGCTATTCTAGAGTTTGATTACAGGAATCGGGACGTCAGGTTACAGCTATTCTAGAGTTGGAGTACAGGAATCGGGATGTCAGGATACAGCTATTCTAGATTTGGATTACAGGAATCGGGACGTCAGGTTACAGCTATTCTAGAGTTGGAGTACAGGAATCGGGATGTCAGGATACAGCTACTCTAGAGTTTGATTTCAGGAATTGGGATGTCAGGTAGCAGCGGTGCTAGATGTTGGAGTACAGTAATTGGGATGTCAGGTTACAGCTATTCTAGAGTTGGATTACAGGAATCGGGATGTCAGGTTACAGCTTTTCTAGATTTTGATTACAGGAATAGGGATATCAGGTTGCAGCGGTGCTAGATGTTGGAGTACAGGAATCGGGATGTCAGGTTACAGCTATTCTAGAGTTGGTTTACAGGAATCAGGATGTCAGGTTACAGTAGTACTGGATGTTGGAGTACAGGAATCGGGATGTCAGATTACAGCTATTCTAGAGTTTGATTACAGGAATCAGGATGTAAGGTTACAGCTATCCTAGAGTTGGATTACAGGAATCGCGATGTCAGGTTACAGCTATTCTAGATTTGGATTACAGGAATCGGGATGTCAGGTTACAGCTTTTCTAGAGTTTGATTACAGGAATAGGGATATCAGGTTGCAGCGGTGCTAGATGTTGGAGTACAGGAATCGGGATGTCAGGTTACAGCTATTCTAGAGTTGGAGTACAGGAAACGGGATGTCGGGTTACAGCTATTCTAGAGTTTGATTACAGGAATCAGGACGTCAGGTTACAGCTATTCTAGAGTTGGAGTACAGGAATTGGGATGTCAGGATACAGCTACTCTAGAGTTTGATTACAGGAATCGGGATGTCAGGTTACAGCGGTGCCAGATGTTGGAGTACAGGAATCGTGATGTCAGGTTACAGCAGTGCTAGATGTTCAAGTACAGGAATCGGGATGTCAGGTTACAGCTATTCTAACGTTGGAGTACAGGAATCGGGATGTCAGTTTACAGCGGTGCTAGATGTTGGAGTACAGGAATCGGGATGTCAGGTTGCAACCAATCTAGAGTTGAAGTACAGGAATCGGGATGTCAGTTTACAGCTTTTCTAGAGGTGGAATACAGGAATCGGGATGTCAGGTTACAGCTTTTCTAGAGTTTGATTACAGGAATAGGGATATCAGGTTGCAGCGGTACTAGATGTTGGAGTACAGGAATCGGGATGTCAGGATACAGCTATTCTAGAGTTTGATTACAGGAATCGGGATGTCAGGTTACAGCGGTGCTAGATGTTGGAGTACAGGAATCGGGATGTCAGGTTACAACCAATCTAGAGTTGGAGTACAGGAATCGGGATGTCAGGTTACAGCTATTCTAGAGTTGGATTACAGGAATCGGGATGTCAGGTTACAGCTTTTCTAGAGTTTGATTACAGGAATAGGGATATCAGGTTGCAGCGGTGCTAGATGTTGGAGTACAGGAATCGGGACATCATGATATTGCTGTTCTGGATGTAGGAGTACAGGAATCAGGGCATCATGATACAGCTGCACTGGAGCTGTACTGGATGTAGGACTACAGGAATCGGGACATTATGATACAGTTGTACTGGATGTAGGAGTACAGGAATCGGGACATCATGATACAGTTGTACTGGATGTAGGAGTACAGGAATCGGGACATCATGATACAGCTGTACTGGATGTTGGAGTACAGGAATCGGGACATCATGATACAGCTGTACTGGATGTAGGATTACAGGAATCGGGACATCATGATACAGCTGTGCTGTATGTTGGAGTACAGTAATCGGGACTTCATGATACAGCTGTACTGGATGTAGGAGTACAGGAATTGGGACATCATGATACAGCTGTACTGGAAGTAGGACTACAGTAATCGGGATGTCAGGTTTCAGGTATTTTAGAGATGGAGTGCAGGAATCAGGATGTCAGGTTACAACTATTCTAAAGTTTGATTACAAGAATCGGGATGTCAGGTTACAACCGTTCTAGAGTTTGATTACAGGAATCGGGATGTCAGGTTACAGCTATTCTAGAGTTGGAGTACAGGAATCGGGATGTCAGATTACAGTTATTCTAGAGTTGGAATATAGGAATCGGGATGTCAGGATACAGCTACTCTAGAGTTTGATTACAGGAATCGGGATGTCAGGTTACAGCGGTGCTAGATGTTGGAGTACAGGAATCGGGATGTCAGGTTACAACCAATCTAGAGTTGGAGTACAGGAATCGGGATGTCAGGTTACAGCTATTCTAGAGTTGGATTACAGGAATCGGGATGTCAGGTTACAGCTTTTCTAGAGTTTGATTACAGGAATAGGGATATCAGGTTGCAGCGGTGCTAGATGTTGGAGTACAGGAATCGGGATGTCAGGATACAGCTACTCTAGAGTTTGATTACAGGAATCGGGATGTCAGGTTACAGCGGTGCTAGAAATTGGAGTACAGGAATCGGGATGTCAGGTTACAACCAATCTAGAGTTGGAGTACAGGAATCGGGATGTCAGGTTACAGCTATTCTAGAGTTGGATTACAGGAATCGGGATGTCAGGTTACAGCTTTTCTAGAGTTTGATTACAGGAATAGGGATATCAGGTTGCAGCGGTGCTAGATGTTGGAGTACAGGAATCGGGATGTCAGGTTACAGCTATTCTAGAATTGGAGTACAGGAATCGGGATGTCGGGTTACAGCTATTCTAGAGTTTGATTACAGGAATCGGGACGTTAGGTTACAGCTATTCTAGAGTTGGAGTACAGGAATCGGGATGTCAGGATACAGCTACTCTAGAGTTTGATTACAGGAATTGGGATGTCAGGTTGCAGCGGTGCTAGATGTTGGAGTACAGTAATTGGGATGTCAGGTTACAGCTATTCTAGAGTTGGATTACAGGAATCGGGATGTCAGGTTACAGCTTTTCTAGAGTTTGATTACAGGAATAGGGATATCAGGTTGCAGCGGTGCTAGATGTTGGAGTACAGGAATCGGGATATCAGGTTACAGCTATTCTAGAGTTGGAGTGCAGGAATCGGGATGTCGGGTTACAGCTATTCTAGAGTTTGATTACAGGAATCAGGACGTCAGGTTACAGCTCTTCTAGAGTTGGAGTACAGGAATTGGGATGTCAGGATACAGCTACTCTAGAGTTTGATTACAGGAATCGGGATGTCAGGTTACAGCTATTCTAAAGTTGGAGTACAGGAATCGGGATGTCAGGTTACAGCGGTGCTAGATGTTGGAGTACAGGAATCGGGATGTCAGGTTACAAACAATCTAGAGTTGGAGTACAGGAATCGGGATGTCAGGTTACAGCTATTCTAGAGTTGGATTACAGGAATCGGGATGTCAGGTTACAGCTTTTCTAGAGTTTGATTACAGGAATAGGGATATCAGTTTGCAGCGGTGCTAGATGTTGGAGTACAGGATTCGGGATTTCATGTTACAACCATTCTAGAGTTTGATTACAGGAATCGGGATGTCAGGTTACAGCTATTCTACAGTTGGACTACAGGAATCGGGATGTCAGGTTACAGCGGTGCTAGATGTTGGAGTTTAGAAATTGGGATGTCAGGTTACAGCTATTCTACAGTTGGATTACAGGAATCAGGATGTAAGGTTACAGCTATTCTAAAGTTCGAGTACAGGAATCGCTGTGTCAGTTTACAGCTATTCTAGAGTTTCAGTACAGGAATCGGGGTCAGGTTACCGCTATTCTAGAGTTGGATTACAGGAATCGGGATGTCAGGTTGCAGCGGTACTAGATGTTGGAGTACAGGAATCGGGATGTCAGGATACAGCTATTCTAGAGTTTGATTACAGGAATCGGGATGTCAGGTTACAGCGGTGCTAGATGTTGGAGTACAGGAATCGGGATGTCAGGTTACAACCAATCTAGAGTTGGAGTACAGGAATCGGGATGTCAGGTTACAGCTATTCTAGAGTTGGATTACAGGAATCGGGATGTCAGGTTACAGCTTTTCTAGAGTTTGATTACAGGAATAGGGATATCAGGTTGCAGCGGTGCTAGATGTTGGAGTACAGGAATCGGGACATCATGATACTGCTGTTCTGGATGTAGGAGTACAGGAATCAGGGCATCATGATACAGCTGCACTGGAGCTGTACTGGATGTAGGACTACAGGAATCGGGACATTATGATACAGTTGTACTGGATGTAGGAGTACAGGAATCGGGACATCATGATACAGCTGTACTGGATGTAGGATTACAGGAATCGGGACATCATGATACAGCTGTGCTGGATGTTGGAGTACAGTAATCGGGACTTCATGATACAGCTGTACTGGATGCAGGAGTACAGGAATTGGGACATCATGATACAGCTGTACTGGAAGTAGGACTACAGTAATCGGGATGTCAGGTTTCAGGTATTTTAGAGATGGAGTGCAGGAATCAGGATGTCAGGTTACAACTATTCTAAAGTTTGATTACAAGAATCGGGATGTCAGGTTACAACCGTTCTAGAGTTTGATTACAGGAATCGGGATGTCAGGTTACAGCTATTCTAGAGTTGGAGTACAGGAATCGGGATGTCAGATTACAGTTATTCTAGAGTTGGAATATAGGAATCGGGATGTCAGGATACAGCTACTCTAGAGTTTGATTACAGGAATCGGGATGTCAGGTTACAGCGGTGCTAGATGTTGGAGTACAGGAATCGGGATGTCAGGTTACAACCAATCTAGAGTTGGAGTACAGGAATCGGGATGTCAGGTTACAGCTATTCTAGAGTTGGATTACAGGAATCGGGATGTCAGGTTACAGCTTTTCTAGAGTTTGATTACAGGAATAGGGATATCAGGTTGCAGCGGTGCTAGATGTTGGAGTACAGGAATCGGGATGTCAGGATACAGCTACTCTAGAGTTTGATTACAGGAATCGGGATGTCAGGTTACAGCGGTGCTAGAAATTGGAGTACAGGAATCGGGATGTCAGGTTACAACCAATCTAGAGTTGGAGTACAGGAATCGGGATGTCAGGTTACAGCTATTCTAGAGTTGGATTACAGGAATCGGGATGTCAGGTTACAGCTTTTCTAGAGTTTGATTACAGGAATAGGGATATCAGGTTGCAGCGGTGCTAGATGTTGGAGTACAGTAATTGGGATGTCAGGTTACAGCTATTCTAGAGTTGGATTACAGGAATCGGGATGTCGGGTTACAGCTATTCTAGAGTTTGATTACAGGAATCAGGACGTCAGGTTACAGCTCTTCTAGAGTTGGAGTACAGGAATTGGGATGTCAGGATACAGCTACTCTAGAGTTTGATTACAGGAATCGGGATGTCAGGTTACAGCTATTCTAAAGTTGGAGTACAGGAATCGGGATGTCAGGTTACAGCGGTGCTAGATGTTGGAGTACAGGAATCGGGATGTCAGGTTACAAACAATCTAGAGTTGGAGTACAGGAATCGGGATGTCAGGTTACAGCTATTCTAGAGTTGGATTACAGGAATCGGGATGTCAGGTTACAGCTTTTCTAGAGTTTGATTACAGGAATAGGGATATCAGTTTGCAGCGGTGCTAGATGTTGGAGTACAGGATTCGGGATTTCATGTTACAACCATTCTAGAGTTTGATTACAGGAATCGGGATGTCAGGTTACAGCTATTCTACAGTTGGACTACAGGAATCGGGATGTCAGGTTACAGCGGTGCTAGATGTTGGAGTTTAGAAATTGGGATGTCAGGTTACAGCTATTCTACAGTTGGATTACAGGAATCAGGATGTAAGGTTACAGCTATTCTAAAGTTCGAGTACAGGAATCGCTGTGTCAGTTTACAGCTATTCTAGAGTTTCAGTACAGGAATCGGGGTCAGGTTACAGCTATTCTAGAGTTGGGTTACAGGAATCGGGATGTCAGGTTGCAGCGGTACTAGATGTTGGAGTACAGGAATCGGATGTCAGGATACAGCTATTCTAGAGTTTGATTACAGGAATCGGGATGTCAGGTTACAGCGGTGCTAGATGTTGGAGTACAGGAATCGGGATGTCAGGTTACAACCAATCTAGAGTTGGAGTACAGGAATCGGGATGTCAGGTTACAGCTATTCTAGAGTTGGATTACAGGAATCGGGATGTCAGGTTACAGCTTTTCTAGAGTTTGATTACAGGAATAGGGATATCAGGTTGCAGCGGTGCTAGATGTTGGAGTACAGGAATCGGGACATCATGATACTGCTGTTCTGGATGTAGGAGTACAGGAATCAGGGCATCATGATACAGCTGCACTGGAGCTGTACTGGATGTAGGACTACAGGAATCGGGACATTATGATACAGTTGTACTGGATGTAGGAGTACAGGAATCGGGACATCATGATACAGTTGTACTGGATGTAGGAGTACAGGAATCGGGACATCATGATACAGCTGTACTGGATGTTGGAGTACAGGAATCGGGACATCATGATACAGCTGTACTGGATGTAGGATTACAGGAATCGGGACATCATGATACAGCTGTGCTGGATGTTGGAGTACAGTAATCGGGACTTCATGATACAGCTGTACTGGATGTAGGAGTACAGGAATTGGGACATCATGATACAGCTGTACTGGAAGTAGGACTACAGTAATCGGGATGTCAGGTTTCAGGTATTTTAGAGATGGAGTGCAGGAATCAGGATGTCAGGTTACAACTATTCTAAAGTTTAATTACAGGAATCGGGATGTCAGGTTACAACCGTTCTAGAGTTTGATTACAGGAATCGGGATGTCAGGTTACAGCTATTCTAGAGTTGGAGTACAGGAATCGGGATGTCAGATTACAGTTATTCTAGAGTTGGAATATAGGAATCGGGATGTCAGGATACAGCTACTCTAGAGTTTGATTACAGGAATCGGGATGTCAGGTTACAGCGGTGCTAGATGTTGGAGTACAGGAATCGGGATGTCAGGTTACAACCAATCTAGAGTTGGAGTACAGGAATCGGGATGTCAGGTTACAGCTATTCTAGAGTTTGATTACAGGAATAGGGATGTCAGGTTACAGATTTTCTAGAGTTTGATTACAGGAATAGGGATATCAGGTTGCAGCGGTGCTAGATGTTGGAGTACAGGAATCGGGATGTCAGGTTACAGCTATTCTAGAATTGGAGTACAGGAATCGGGATGTCGGGTTACAGCTATTCTAGAGTTTGATTACAGGAATCGGGACGTCAGGTTACAGCTATTCTAGAGTTGGAGTACAGGAATCGGGATGTCAGGATACAGCTACTCTAGAGTTTGATTACAGGAATTGGGATGTCAGGTTACAGCTATTCTACAGTTGGACTACAGGAATCGGGATGTGAATTTACAGCGGTGCTAGATGTTGGAGTTTAGGAATTGGGATGTCAGGTTACAGCTATTCTACAGTTGGATTACAGGAATCAGGATGTAAGGTTACAGCTATTCTAGAGTTGGAGTACAGGAATCGGGATTTCAGGTTACAGCGGTGCTAGATGTTGGAGTACAGGAATCGGGATCTCAGGTTACAGTGGTGCTAGATGTTGGAATACAGGAATCAGGATGTCAGGTTACAGCTATTCTAAAGTTCGAGTACAGGAATCGGTGTGTCAGTTTACAGCTATTCTAGAGTTTCAGTACAGGAATCAGGGTGTCAGGTTACAGCTATTCTAGAATTGGAGTACAGGAATCGGGATGTCAGGTTACAGCTATTCTAGAGTTGGATTACAGGAATCGGGATGTCAGGTTACAGCGGTGCTAGATGTTGGAGTACAGGAATCAGGATTTCATGTTACAACTATTCTAGAGTTGGAGTACAGGAATCGGGATGTCAGGTTACAACCATTCTGGAGTTGGAGTACAGGAATGAGGATGTCTGGTTACAGCTATTCTAGAGTTGGAGAACAGGAATCGGGATGTCAGGTTGCAGCGGTGCTAGATGTTGGAGTACAGTAATTGGGATGTCAGGTTACAGCTATTCTAGAGTTCGATTACAGGAATTGGGATGTCAGGTTACAGCTTTTCTAGAGTTTGATTACAGGAATAGGGATATCAGGTTGCAGCGGTGCTAGATGTTGGAGTACAGGAATCGGGATGTCAGGTTACAGCGCTGCCAGATGTTGGAGTACAGTAATTGGGATGTCAGGTTACAGCAGTGCTAGATGTTCAAGTACAGGAATCGGGATGTCAGGTTACAGCTATTCTAGAGTTGGAGTAAAGGAATCGGGATGTCGGGTTACAGCTATTCTAGAGTTTGATTACAGGAATCAGGACGTCAGGTTACAACTGTTCTAGAGTTGGAGTACAGGAATTGGGATGTCAGGATACAGCTACTCTAGAGTTTGATTACAGGAATCGGGATGTCAGGTTACAGCGGTGCTAGATGTTGGAGTACAGGAATCGTGATGTCAGGTTACAGCAGTGCTAGATGTTCAAGTACAGGAATCGGGATGTCAGGTTACAGCTATTCAAAAGTTGGAGTACAGGAATCGGGATGTCAGGTTACAGCTGTTCTACAGTTGGACTACAGGAATCGGGATGTCAATTTACAGCGGTGCTAGATGTTGGAGTTTAGGAATTGGGATGTCAGGTTACAGCTATTCTACAGTTGGATTACAGGAATCAGGATGTAAGGTTACAGCTATTCTAGAGTTGGAGTACAGGAATCGGGATTTCAGGTTACAGCGGTGCTAGATGTTGGAGTACAGGAATCGGGATCTCAGGTTACAGTGGTGCTAGATGTTGGAATACAGGAATCAGGATGTCAGGTTACAGCTATTCTAAAGTTCGAGTACAGGAATCGGTGTGTCAGTTTACAGCTATTCTAGAGTTTCAGTACAGGAATCAGGGTGTCAGGTTACAGCTATTCTAGAATTGGAGTACAGGAATCGGGATGTCAGGTTACAGCTATTCTAGAGTTGGATTACAGGAATCGGGATGTCAGGTTACAGCGGTGCTAGATGTTGGAGTAGAGGAATCAGGATTTCATGTTACAACTATTCTAGAGTTGGAGTACAGGAATCGGGATGTCAGGTTACAACCATTCTGGAGTTGGAGTACAGGAATCAGGATGTCTGGTTACAGCTATTCTAGAGTTGGAGAACAGGAATCGGGATGTCAGGTTGCAGCGGTGCTAGATGTTGGAGTACAGTAATTGGGATGTCAGGTTACAGCTATTCTAGAGTTCGATTACAGGAATTGGGATGTCAGGTTACAGCTTTTCTAGAGTTTGATTACAGGAATAGGGATATCAGGTTACAGCGCTGCCAGATGTTGGAGTACAGTAATTGGGATGTCAGGTTACAGCAGTGCTAGATGTTCAAGTACAGGAATCGGGATGTCAGGTTACAGCTATTCTAGAGTTGGAGTAAAGGAATCGGGATGTCGGGTTACAGCTATTCTAGAGTTTGATTACAGGAATCAGGACGTCAGGTTACAACTGTTCTAGAGTTGGAGTACAGGAATTGGGATGTCAGGATACAGCTACTCTAGAGTTTGATTACAGGAATCGGGATGTCAGGTTACAGCGGTGCTAGATGTTGGAGTACAGGAATCGTGATGTCAGGTTACAGCAGTGCTAGATGTTCAAGTACAGGAATCGGGATGTCAGGTTACAGCTATTCAAAAGTTGGAGTACAGGAATCGGGATGTCAGGTTACAGCTATTCTACAGTTGGACTACAGGAATCGGGATGTCAATTTACAGCGGTGCTAGATGTTGGAGTTTAGGAATTGGGATGTCAGGTTACAGCTATTCTACAGTTGGATTACAGGAATCAGGATGTAAGGTTACAGCTATTCTAGAGTTGGAGTACAGGAATCGGGATTTCAGGTTACAGCGGTGCTAGATGTTGGAGTACAGGTATCGGGATCTCAGGTTACAGTGGTGCTAGATGTTGGAATACAGGAATCAGGATGTCAGGTTACAGCTATTCTAAAGTTCGAGTACAGGAATCGGTGTGTCAGTTTACAGCTATTCTAGAGTTTCAGTACAGGAATCAGGGTGTCAGGTTACAGCTATTCTAGAATTGGAGTACAGGAATCGGGATGTCAGGTTACAGCTATTCTAGAGTTGGATTACAGGAATCGGGATGTCAGGTTACAGCGGTGCTAGATGTTGGAGTACAGGAATCAGGATTTCATGTTACAACTATTCTAGAGTTGGAGTACAGGAATCGGGATGTCAGGTTACAACCATTCTGGAGTTGGAGTACAGGAATCAGGATGTCTGGTTACAGCTATTCTAGAGTTGGAGAACAGGAATCGGGATGTCAGGTTGCAGCGGTGCTAGATGTTGGAGTACAGTAATTGGGATGTCAGGTTACAGCTATTCTAGAGTTCGATTACAGGAATTGGGATGTCAGGTTACAGCTTTTCTAGAGTTTGATTACAGGAATAGGGATATCAGGTTGCAGCGGTGCTAGATGTTGGAGTACAGGAATCGGGATGTCAGGTTACAGCGCTGCCAGATGTTGGAGTACAGTAATTGGGATGTCAGGTTACAGCAGTGCTAGATGTTCAAGTACAGGAATCGGGATGTCAGGTTACAGCTATTCTAGAGTTGGAGTAAAGGAATCGGGATGTCGGGTTACAGCTATTCTAGAGTTTGATTACAGGAATCAGGACGTCAGGTTACAACTGTTCTAGAGTTGGAGTACAGGAATTGGGATGACAGGATACAGCTACTCTAGAGTTTGATTACAGGAATCGGGATGTCAGGTTACAGCGGTGCTAGATGTTGGAGTACAGGAATCGTGATGTCAGGTTACAGCAGTGCTAGATGTTCAAGTACAGGAATCGGGATGTCAGGTTACAGCTATTCAAAAGTTGGAGTACAGGAATCGGGATGTCAGGTTACAGCTATTCTACAGTTGGACTACAGGAATCGGGATGTCAATTTACAGCGGTGCTAGATGTTGGAGTTTAGGAATTGGGATGTCAGGTTACAGCTATTCTACAGTTGGATTACAGGAATCAGGATGTAAGGTTACAGCTATTCTAGAGTTGGAGTACAGGAATCGGGATTTCAGGTTACAGCGGTGCTAGATGTTGGAGTACAGGAATCGGGATCTCAGGTTACAGTGGTGCTAGATGTTGGAATACAGGAATCAGGATGTCAGGTTACAGCTATTCTAAAGTTCGAGTACAGGAATCGGTGTGTCAGTTTACAGCTATTCTAGAGTTTCAGTACAGGAATCAGGGTGTCAGGTTACAGCTATTCTAGAATTGGAGTACAGGAATCGGGATGTCAGGTTACAGCTATTCTAGAGTTGGATTACAGGAATCGGGATGTCAGGTTACAGCGGTGCTAGATGTTGGAGTACAGGAATCAGGATTTCATGTTACAACTATTCTAGAGTTGGAGTACAGGAATCGGGATGTCAGGTTACAACCATTCTGGAGTTGGAGTACAGGAATCAGGATGTCTGGTTACAGCTATTCTAGAGTTGGAGAACAGGAATCGGGATGTCAGGTTGCAGCGGTGCTAGATGTTGGAGTACAGTAATTGGGATGTCAGGTTACAGCTATTCTAGAGTTCGATTACAGGAATTGGGATGTCAGGTTACAGCTTTTCTAGAGTTTGATTACAGGAATAGGGATATCAGGTTGCAGCGGTGCTAGATGTTGGAGTACAGGAATCGGGATGTCAGGTTACAGCGCTGCCAGATGTTGGAGTACAGTAATTGGGATGTCAGGTTACAGCAGTGCTAGATATTCAAGTACAGGAATCGGGATGTCAGGTTACAGCTATTCTAGAGTTGGAGTAAAGGAATCGGGATGTCGGGTTACAGCTATTCTAGAGTTTGATTACAGGAATCAGGACGTCAGGTTACAACTGTTCTAGAGTTGGAGTACAGGAATTGGGATGACAGGATACAGCTACTCTAGAGTTTGATTACAGGAATCGGGATGTCAGGTTACAGCGGTGCTAGATGTTGGAGTACAGGAATCGTGATGTCAGGTTACAGCAGTGCTAGATGTTCAAGTACAGGAATCGGGATGTCAGGTTACAGCTATTCAAAAGTTGGAGTACAGGAATCGGGATGTCAGGTTACAGTGGTGCTAGATGTTGGAGTACAGGAATCGGGATGTCAGGTTACAACCAATCTAGAGATGGAGTACAGGAATCGGGATGTCAGGTTACAGCTATTCTAGAGTTGGATTGCAGGAATCGGGATGTCAGGTTACAGCTTTTCTAGAGTTTGATTACAGGAATAGGGATATCAGGTTGCAGCGGTGCTAGATGTTGGAGTACAGGAATCGGGATGTCAGGATACAATTCTAGAGTTTGATTACAGGAATCGGGAAGTCAGGTTACAGCGGTGCTAGATGTTGAAGTACAGGAATCGGGATGTCAGGTTACAACCAATCTAGAGTTGGAGTACAGGAATCGGGATGTCAGGTTACAGCTATTCTAGAGTTGGATTGCAGGAATCGGGATGTCAGGTTACAGCTTTTCTAGAGTTTGATTACAGGAATAGGGATATCAGGTTGCAGCGGTGCTAGATGTTGGAGTACAGGAATCGGGATGTCAGGATACAGCTATTCTAGAGTTTGATTACAGGAATCGGGAAGTCAGGTTACAGCGGTGCTAGATGTTGAAGTACAGGAATCGGGATGTCAGGTTACAACCAATCTAGAGTTGGAGTACAGGAATCGGGATGTCAGGTTACAGCTTTTCTAGAGTTTGATTACAGGAATAGGGATATCAGGTTGCAGCGGTGCTAGATGTTGGAGTACAGGAATCGGGATGTCAGGTTACAGCTATTCTAGAGTTGGAGTACAGGAATCGGGACATCATGATACTGCTGTTCTGGATGTAGGAGTACAGGAATCAGGGCATCATGATACAGCTGTACTGGAGCTGTACTGGATGTAGGACTACAGGAATCGGGACATTATGATACAGTTGTACTGGATGTAGGAGTACAGGAATCGGGACATCATGCTACAGTTGCACTGGATGTCGGAGTACAGGAATCGGGACATCATGATACAGTTGTACTGGATGTCGGAGTACAGGAATCGGGACATCATGATACAGCTGTACTGGATGTAGGATTACAGGAATCGGGACATCATGATACAGCTGTGCTGGATGTTGGAGTACAGTAATCGGGACTTCATGATACAGCTGTACTGGATGTAGGAGTACAGGAATTGGGACATCATGATACAGCTGTACTGGAAGTAGGACTACAGGAATCGGGATGTCAGGTTTCAGGTATTTTAGAGATGGAGTGCAGGAATCAGGATGTCAGGTTACAACTATTCTAATGTTGGATTACAGGAATCGGGATGTCAGGTTACTACCATTCTAGAGTTTGATTACAGGAATCGGGATGTCAGGTTACAGCTATTCTACAGTTGGACTACAGGAATCGGGATGTCAGGTTACAGCGGTGCTAGATGTTGGAGTACAGGAATCAGGATGTCATCTTACGGCTATTCTAAAGTTGGAGTACAGGAATCGGGATATCAGGTTACAGCTATTCTAGAGTTGGATTACAGGAATCGGGATGTCAGGTTACAGTTATTCTAGAGTTGGAGTATAGGAATCGGGATGTCAGGATACAGCTACCCTAGAGTTTGATTACAGGAATCGGGATGTCAGGTTGCAGCGGTGCTAGATGTTGGAGTACAGGAATCGGGATGTCAGGTTACAACTATTCTAATGTTGGATTACAGGAATCGGGATGTCAGGTTACTACCATTCTAGAGTTTGATTACAGGAATCGGGATGTCAGGTTACAGCTATTCTACAGTTGGACTACAGGAATCGGGATGTCAGGTTACAGCGGTGCTAGATGTTGGAGTACAGGAATCAGGATGTCATCTTACGGCTATTCTAAAGTTGGAGTACAGGAATCGGGATATCAGGTTACAGCTATTCTAGAGTTGGATTACAGGAATCGGGATGTCAGGTTACAGCTATTCTACAGTTGGACTACAGGAATCGGGATGTCAGGTTACAGCGGTGCTAGATGTTGGAGTACAGGAATCAGGATGTCATCTTACGGCTATTCTAAAGTTGGAGTACAGGAATCGGGATATCAGGTTACAGCTTTTCTAGAGTTTGATTACAGGAATAGGGATATCAGGTTGCAGCGGTGCTAGATGTTGGAGTACAGGAATCGGGATGTCAGGTTACAGCTATTCTAGAGTTGGATTACAGGAATCGGGATGTCAGGTTACAGCTTTTCTAGAGTTTGATTACAGGAATAGGGATATCAGGTTGCAGCGGTGCTAGATGTTGGAGTACAGGAATCGGGATGTCAGGTTACAGCTATTCTGGATTTGGAGTACAGGAATCGGGATGTCGGGTTACAGCTATTCTAGAGTTTGATTACAGGAATCGAGACGTCAGGTTACAGCTATTCTAGAGTTGGAGTACAGGAATCGGGATGTCAGGATACAGCTACTCTAGAGTTTGATTACAGTAATTGGGATGTCAGGTTGCAGCGGTGCTAGATGTTGGAGTACAGTAATTGGGATGTCAGGTTACAGCTATTCTAGAGTTGGATTACAGGAATCAGGATGTCAGGTTACAGCTTTTCTAGAGTTTGATTACAGGAATAGGGATATCAGGTTGCAGCGGTGCTAGATGTTGGAGTACAGGAATCGGGATGTCAGGTTACAGCTATTCTAGAGTTGGAGTACAGGAATCGGGATGTCGGGTTACAGCTATTCTGGAGTTTGATTACAGGAATCAGGACGTCAGGTTACAGCTCTTCTAGAGTTGGAGTACAGGAATAGGGATGTCAGGATACAGCTACTCTAGAGTTTGATTACAGGAATCGGGATGTCAGGTTACAGCGGTGCCAGATGTTGGAGTACAGGAATCGTGATGTCATGTTACAGCAGTGCTAGATGTTCAAGTACAGGAATCGGGATGTCAGGTTACAGGTATTCTAGAGATGGAGTGCAAGAATCAGGATGTCAGGTTACAACTATTCTAAAGTTGGTGTACAGGAATCGGGATGTCAGGTTACAACCATTCTAGAGTTTGATTACAGGAATCGGGATGTCAGGTTACAGCTATTCTAGAGTTTGATTACAGGAATCGGGAGGTCTGGTTACTGCTATTCTAGAGTTGGTTTACAGGAATCAGGATGTCAGGTTACAGTAGTACTGGATGTTGGAGTACAGGAATCGTGATATCAGGTTACAGCTATTCTAGATTTGGATTACAGGAATCGGGATGTGAGGTTACAGCGATTCTAGAGTTGGAGTACAGGAATCGGGATGTCCGGTTACAGCTATTCTAGAGTTTGATTACAGGAATCAGGATGTAAGGTTACAGCTATCCTAGAGTTGGATTACAGGAATCGAGATGTCTGGTTACAGCTGAACTTGATGTAGGAGTACTGCAATTGGGACATCATGATACAGCTGTACTGGATGTAGGAGTACAGGAATCGGGACATCATGATACAGCTGTACTGGATGTAGGAGTACTGGAATCAGGATATCATGATACAGCTGTACTGGATGTTGGAGTACAGGAATAGGGACATCATGATACTGCTGTTCTGGATGTAGGAGTACAGGAATCAGGGCATCATGATACAGCTGTACTGGAGCTGTACTGGATGTAGGACTACAGGAATCGGGACAGTATGATACAGTTGTACTGGATGTAGGAGTACAGGAATCGGGACATCATGATACAGCTGTACTGGATGTAGGAGTACAGGAATCGGGACATCATGATATAGCTGTGCTGGATGTAGGAGTACAGGAATCGGGATGTCGGGTTACAGCTATTCTAGAGTTTGATTACAGGAATCGGGACGTCAGGTTACAGCTATTCTAGAGTTGGAGTACAGGAATCGGGATGTCAGGATACAGCTACTCTAGAGTTTGATTACAGGAATTGGGATGTCAGGTTGCAGCGGTGCTAGATGTTGGAGTACAGTAATTGGGATGTCAGGTTCCAGCTATTCTAGAGTTGGATTACAGGAATCGGGATGTCAGGTTACAGCTATTCTAGAGTTGGAGTACAGCAAACGGGATGTCGGGTTACAGCTATTCTAGAGTTTGATTACAGGAATCAGGACGTCAGGTTACATCTATTCTAGAGTTGGAGTACAGGAATTGGGATGTCAGGATACAGCTACTCTAGAGTTTGATTACAGGAATCGGGATGTCAGGTTACAGCGGTGCCAGATGTTGGAGTACAGGAATCGTGAAGTCAGGTTACAGCAGCGCTTGATGTTCAAGTACAGGAATCGGGATGTCAGGTTACAGCTATCCCAGAGTTGGATTACAGGAATCGGGATGTCAGGTTACAGCTTTTCTAGAGTTTGATTACAGGAATAGGGATATCCGGTTGCAGCGTTGCTAGGTGTTGGAGTACAGGAATCGGGATGTCAGCTTACAGCTATTCTAGAGTTGGAGTACAGGAATCGGGATGTTGTGTTACAGCTACTCTAGAGTTTGATTACAGGAATCGGGATGTCAGGTTACAGCGGTGCTAGATGTTGGAGTACAGGAATCGTGATGTCAGGTTACAGCAGTGCTAGATGTTCAAGTACAGGAATCGAGATGTCAGGTTACAGCTATTCTAAAGTTGGAGTACAGGAATCGGGATGTCAGGTTACAGCGGTGCTAGATGTTGGAGTACAGGAATCGGGATGTCAGGTTAAGACTATTCTAGAGTTGGAGTACAGGAATCGGGAGGTCAGGTTATAACCAATCTAGAGTTGGAGTACAGGAATCGGGATGTCAGGTTACAGCTATTCTACAGATGGAGTGCAAGAATCACGATGTCAGGTTACAAATATTCTAAAGTTGGAGTACAGGAATCGGGATGTCAAGTTACACCTATTCTAAGGTTTGATTACAGGAATCGGGATGTCAGGTTACAGCTATTCTACAGTTGGTTTACAGGAATCAGGATGTAAGGTTACAGCTATTCTAGAGTTGGAGTAGAGGAATCGGGATTTCAGGTTACAGCGGTTCTAGATGTTGGAGTACAGGAATCGGGAACTCAGGTTACAGTGGTGCTAGATGTTGGAATACAGGAATCGGGATGTTAGGTTACAGCTATTCTAAAGTTCGAGTACAGGAATCGGGATGTCAGGTTACAGCTTTTCTAGAGTTTGATTACAGGAATAGGGATATCAGGTTGCAGCGGTGCTAGATGTTGGAGTACAGGAATCGGGATGTTAGGTTACAGCTATTCTAGAGTTGGAGTACAGGAATCGGGACATCATGATACTGCTGTTCTGGATGTAGGAGTACAGGAATCAGGGCATCATGATACAGCTGTACTGGAGCTGTACTGGATGTAGGACTACAGGAATCGGGACATTATGATACAGTTGCACTGGATGTCGGAGTACAGGAATCGGGACATCATGATACAGTTGTACTGGATGTCGGAGTACAGGAATCGGGACATCATGATACAGCTGTACTGGATGTAGGATTACAGGAATCGGGACATCATGATACAGCTGTGCTGGATGTTGGAGTACAGTAATCGGGACTTCATGATACAGCTGTACTGGATGTAGGAGTACAGGAATTGGGACATCATGATACAGCTGTACTGGAAGTAGGACTACAGGAATCGGGATGTCAGGTTTCAGGTATTTTAGAGATGGAGTGCAGGAATCAGGATGTCAGGTTACAACTATTCTAATGTTGGATTACAGGAATCGGGATGTCAGGTTACTACCATTCTAGAGTTTGATTACAGGAATCGGGATGTCAGGTTACAGCTATTCTACAGTTGGACTACAGGAATCGGGATGTCAGGTTACAGCGGTGCTAGATGTTGGAGTACAGGAATCAGGATGTCATCTTACGGCTATTCTAAAGTTGGAGTACAGGAATCGGGATATCAGGTTACAGCTATTCTAGAGTTGGATTACAGGAATCGGGATGTCAGGTTACAACCAATCTAGAGTTGGAGTACAGGAATCGGGATGTCAGGTTACAGCTATTCTAGAGTTGGATTACAGGAACCGGGATGTCAGGTTACAGCTTTTCTAGAGTTTGATTACAGGAATAGGGATATCAGGTTGCAGCGGTGCTAGATCTTGGAGTACAGGAATCGGGATGTCAGGTTACAGCTATTCTGGATTTGGAGTACAGGAATCGGGATGTCGGGTTACAGCTATTCTAGAGTTTGATTACAGGAATCGAGACGTCAGGTTACAGCTATTCTAGAGTTGGAGTACAGGAATCGGGATGTCAGGATACAGCTACTCTAGAGTTTGATTACAGGAATAGGGATATCAGGTTGCAGCGGTGCTAGATGTTGGAGTACAGGAATCGGGATGTCAGGTTACAGCTATTCTAGAGTTGGAGTACAGGAATCGGGATGTCGGGTTACAGCTATTCTGGAGTTTGATTACAGGAATCAGGACGTCAGGTTACAGCTCTTCTAGAGTTGGAGTACAGGAATAGGGATGTCAGGATACAGCTACTCTAGAGTTTGATTACAGGAATCGGGATGTCAGGTTACAGCGGTGCCAGATGTTGGAGTACAGGAATCGTGATGTCAGGTTACAGCAGTGCTAGATGTTCAAGTACAGGAATCGGGATGTCAGGTTACAGGTATTCTAGAGATGGAGTGCAAGAATCAGGATGTCAGGTTACAACTATTCTAAAGTTGGTGTACAGGAATCGGGATGTCAGGTTACAACCATTCTAGAGTTTGATTACAGGAATCGGGATGTCAGGTTACAGCTATTCTAGAGTTTGATTACAGGAATCGGGAGGTCTGGTTACTGCTATTCTAGAGTTGGTTTACAGGAATCAGGATGTCAGGTTACAGTAGTACTGGATGCTGGAGTACAGGAATCGTGATATCAGGTTACAGCTATTCTAGATTTGGATTACAGGAATCGGGATGTGAGGTTACAGCGATTCTAGAGTTGGAGTACAGGAATCGGGATGTCCGGTTACAGCTATTCTAGAGTTTGATTACAGGAATCAGGATGTAAGGTTACAGCTATCCTAGAGTTGGATTACAGGAATCGAGATGTCTGGTTACAGCTGAACTTGATGTAGGAGTACTGCAATTGGGACATCATGATACAGCTGTACTGGATGTAGGAGTACAGGAATCGGGACATCATGATACAGCTGTACTGGATGTAGGAGTACTGGAATCAGGATATCATGATACAGCTGTACTGGATGTTGGAGTACAGGAATAGGGACATCATGATACTGCTGTTCTGGATGTAGGAGTACAGGAATCAGGGCATCATTATACAGCTGTACTGAAGCTGTACTGGATGTAGGACTACAGGAATCGGGACAGTATGATACAGTTGTACTGGATGTAGGAGTACAGGAATCGGGACATCATGATACAGCTGTACTGGATGTTGGAGTACAGGAATCGGGACATCATGATATAGCTGTGCTGGATGTAGGAGTACAGGAATCGGGATGTCGGGTTACAGCTATTCTAGAGTTTGATTACAGGAATCGGGACGTCAGGTTACAGCTATTCTAGAGTTGGAGTACAGGAATCGGGATGTCAGGATACAGCTACTCTAGAGTTTGATTACAGGAATTGGGATGTCAGGTTGCAACGGTGCTAGATGTTGGAGTACAGTAATTGGGATGTCAGGTTACAGCTATTCTAGAGTTGGATTACAGGAATCGGGATGTCAGGTTACAGCTATTCTAGAGTTGGAGTACAGGAAACGGGATGTCGGGTTACAGCTATTCTAGAGTTTGATTACAGGAATCAGGACGTCAGGTTACATCTATTCTAGAGTTGGAGTACAGGAATTGGGATGTCAGGATACAGCTACTCTAGAGTTTGATTACAGGAATCGGGATGTCAGGTTACAGCGGTGCCAGATGTTGGAGTACAGGAATCGTGATGTCAGGTTACAGCAGTGCTTGATGTTCAAGTACAGGAATCGGGATGTCAGGTTACAGCTATCCCAGAGTTGGATTACAGGAATCGGGATGTCAGGTTACAGCTTTTCTAGAGTTTGATTACAGGAATAGGGATATCCGGTTGCAGCGGTGCTAGGTGTTGGAGTACAGGAATCGGGATGTCAATTTACAGCTATTCTAGAGTTGGAGTACAGGAATCGGGATGTTGGGTTACAGCTACTCTAGAGTTTGATTACAGGAATCGGGATGTCAGGTTACAGCGGTGCTAGATGTTGGAGTACAGGAATCGTGATGTCAGGTTACAGCAGTGCTAGATGTTCAAGTACAGGAATCGGGATGTCAGGTTACAGCTATTCTAAAGTTGGAGTACAGGAATCGGGATGTCAGGTTACAGCGGTGCTAGATGTTGGAGGACAGGAATCGGGATGTCAGGTTAAGACTATTCTAGAGTTGGAGTACAGGAATCGGGAGGTCAGGTTATAACCAATCTAGAGTTGGAGTACAGGAATCGGGATGTCAGGTTACAGCTATTCTACAGATGGAGTGCAAGAATCACGATGTCAGGTTACAAATATTCTAAAGTTGGAGTACAGGAATCGGGATGTCAAGTTACACCTATTCTAAGGTTTGATTACAGGAATCGGGATGTCAGGTTACAGCTATTCTACAGTTGGTTTACAGGAATCAGGATGTAAGGTTACAGCTATTCTAGAGTTGGAGTAGAGGAATCGGGATTTCAGGTTACAGCGGTGCTAGATGTTGGAGTACAGGAATCGGGAACTCAGGTTACAGTGGTGCTAGATGTTGGAATACAGGAATCGGGATGTTAGGTTACAGCTATTCTAAAGTTCGAGTACAGTAATCGGTGTGTCAGTTTACAGCTATTCTAGAGTTTCAGTACAGTAATCAGGGTGTCAGGATACAGCTACTCTAGAGTTTGATTACAGGAATAGGGATGTCAGGTTACAGCGGTGCCAGATGTTGGAGTACAGGAATCGTGATGTCAGGTTACAGCAGTGCTTGATGTTCAAGTACAGGAATCGGGATGTCAGGTTACAGCTGTTCTAAAGTTGGAGTACAGGAATCGGGATGTCAGGTTACAGCGGTGCCAGATGTTGGAGTACAGGAATCGGGATATCAGGTTACAGCTATTCTAGAGTTGGATTACAGGAATCGGGATGTCAGGTTACAGTTATTCTAGAGTTGGAGTATAGGAATCGGGATGTCAGGATACAGCTACTCTAGAGTTTGATTACAGGAATCGGGATGTCAGGTTACAGCGGTGCTAGATGTTGGAGTACAGGAATCGGGATGTCAGGTTACAACCAATCTAGAGTTGGAGTACAGGAATCGGGATGTCAGGTTACAGCTATTCTAGAGTTGGATTACAGGAATCGGGATGTCAGGTTACAACTTTTCCAGAGTTTGATTACAGGAATAGGGATATCAGGTTGCAGCGGTGCTAGATGTTGGAGTACAGGAATCGGGATGTCAGGATACAGCTACTCTAGAGTTTGTTTACAGGAATCGTGATGTCAGGTTACAACCAATCTAGAGTTGGAGTACAGGAATCGGGATGTCAGGTTACAGCTATTCTAGAGTTGGATTACAGGAATCGGGATGTCAGGTTACAGCTTTTCTAGAGTTTGATTACAGGAATAGGAATATCAGGTTGCAGCGGTGCTAGATGTTGGAGTACAGGAATCGGGATGTCAGGTTACAGCTATTCTAGAATTGGAGTACAGGAATCGGGATGTCGGGTTACAGCTATTCTAGAGTTTGATTACAGGAATCGGGACGTCAGGTTACAGCTATTCTAGAGTTGGAGTACAGGAATGGGGATGTCAGGATACAGCTACTCTAGAGTTTGATTACAGGAATTGGGATGTCAGGTTGCAGCGGTGCTAGATGTTGGAGTACAGTAATTGGGATGTCAGGTTACAGCTATTCTAGAGTTGGATTACAGGAATCGGGATGTCAGGTTACAGCTATTCTAGAGTTGGAGTACAGGAAACGGGATGTCAGGTTACAGCTATTCTAGAGTTGGATTACAGGAATCGGGATGTCAGGTTACAGCTTTTCTAGAGTTTGATTACAGGAATAGGGATATCAGGTTGCAGAGGTGCTAGATGTTGGAGTACAGGAATCGGGATGTCAGGTTACAGCTATTCTAGAGTTGGAGTACAGGAATCGGGATGTCAGGTTACAGCTATTCTAGAGTTGGAGTACAGGAATTGGGATGTCAGGATACAGCTACTCTAGAGTTTGTTTACAGGAATCGGGATGTCAGGTTACAGCGGTGCCAGATGTTGGAGGACAGGAATCGTGATGTCAGGTTACAGCAGTGCTTGATGTTCAAGTACAGGAATCGGGATGTCAGGTTACAGCTATCCTAGAGTTGGATTACAGGAATCGGGATGTCAGGTTACAGCTTTTCTAGAGTTTGATTACAGGAATAGGGATATCAGGTTGCAGCGGTGCTAGGTGTTGGAGTACAGGAATCGGGATGTCAGTTTACAGCTATTCTAGAGTTGGAGTACAGGAATCGGGATGTTGGGTTACAGCTACTCTAGAGTTTGATTACAGGAATCGGGATGTCAGGTTACAGCGGTGCTAGATGTTGGAGTAGAGGAATCGTGATGTCAGGTTACAGCAGTGCTAGATGTTCAAGTACAGGAATCGGGATGTCAGGTTACAGCTATTCTAAAGTTGGAGTACAGGAATCGGGATGTCAGGTTACAGCGGTGCTAGATGTTGCAGTACAGGAATCGGGATGTCAGGTTAAGACTATTCTAGAGTTGGAGTACAGGAATCGGGATGTCAGTTTACAGCTATTCTACAGATGGAGTGCAAGAATCAGGATGTCAGGTTACAAATATTCTAAAGTTGGAGTACAGGAATCGGGATGTCAAGTTACACCTATACTAAGGTTTGATTACAGGAATCGGGATGTCAGGTTACAGCTTTTCTAGAGTTTGATTACAGGAATAGGGATATCAGGTTGCAGCGGTGCTAGATGTTGGAGTACAGGAATCGGGATGTCAGGTTATAACCAATCTAGAGTTGGAGTACAGGAATCGGGATGTCGGGTTACAGCTATTCTAGAGTTTGATTACAGGAATCGGGACGTCAGGTTACAGCTATTCTAGAGTTGGAGTACAGGAATGGGGATGTCAGGATACAGCTACTCTAGAGTTTGATTACAGGAATTGGGATGTCAGGTTGCAGCGGTGCTAGATGTTGGAGTACAGTAATTGGGATGTCAGGTTACAGCTATTCTAGAGTTGGATTACAGGAATCGGGATGTCAGGTTACAGCTATTCTAGAGTTGGAGTACAGGAAACGGGATGTCAGGTTACAGCTATTCTAGAGTTGGATTACAGGAATCGGGATGTCAGGTTACAGCTTTTCTAGAGTTTGATTACAGGAATAGGGATATCAGGTTGCAGAGGTGCTAGATGTTGGAGTACAGGAATCGGGATGTCAGGTTACAGCTATTCTAGAGTTGGAGTACAGGAATCGGGATGTCAGGTTACAGCTATTCTAGAGTTGGAGTACAGGAATCGGGATGTTGGGTTACAGCTACTCTAGAGTTTGATTACAGGAATCGGGATGTCAGGTTACAGCGGTGCTAGATGTTGGAGTAGAGGAATCGTGATGTCAGGTTACAGCAGTGCTAGATGTTCAAGTACAGGAATCGGGATGTCAGGTTACAGCTATTCTAAAGTTGGAGTACAGGAATCGGGATGTCAGGTTACAGCGGTGCTAGATGTTGCAGTACAGGAATCGGGATGTCAGGTTAAGACTATTCTAGAGTTGGAGTACAGGAATCGGGATGTCAGGTTACAGCTATTCTACAGATGGAGTGCAAGAATCAGGATGTCAGGTTACAAATATTCTAAAGTTGGAGTACAGGAATCGGGATGTCAAGTTACACCTATTCTAAGGTTTGATTACAGGAATCGGGATGTCAGGTTACAGCTATTCTACAGTTGGTTTACAGGAATCAGGATGTAAGGTTACAGCTATTCTAGAGTTGGAGTACAGGAATCGGGATGTTGGGTTACAGCTACTCTAGAGTTTGATTACAGGATTCGGGATGTCAGGTTACAGCGGTGCTAGATGTTGGAGTACAGGAATCGTGATGTCAGGTTACAGCAGTGCTAGATGTTCAAGTACAGGAATCGGGATGTCAGGTTACAGCTATTCTAAAGTTGGAGTACAGGAATCGGGATGTCAGGTTAAGACTATTCTAGAGTTGGAGTACAGGAATCGGGATGTCAGTTTATAACCAATCTAGAGTTGGGTTACAGGAATCGGGATGTCAGGTTACAGCTATTCTACAGATGGAGTGCAAGAATCAGGATGTCAGGTTACAAATATTCTAAAGTTGGAGTACAGGAATCGGGATGTCAAGTTACACCTATTCTAAGGTTTGATTACAGGAATCGGGATGTCAGGTTACAGCTATTCTACAGTTGGTTTACAGGAATCAGGATGTAAGGTTACAGCTATTCTAGAGTTGGAGTACAGGAATCGGGATTTCAGGTTACAGCGGTGCTAGATGTTGGAGTACAGGAATCGGGAACTCAGGTTACAGTGGTGCTAGATGTTGGAATACAGGAATCGGGATGTTAGGTTACAGCTATTCTAAAGTTCGAGTACAGTAATCGGTGTGTCAGTTTACAGCTATTCTAGAGTTTCAGTACAGGAAACAGGGTGTCAGGATACAGCTACTCTAGAGTTTGATTACAGGAATCGGTATGTCAGGTTACAGCGGTGCCAGATGTTGGAGCACAGGAATCGTGATGTCAGGTTACAGCTATTCTAAAGTTGGAGTACAGGAATCGGGATGTCAGGTTACAGCGGTGCTAGATGTTGAAGTACAGGAATCGGGATGTCAGGTTACAACCAATCTAGAGTTGGATTACAGGAATCGGGATGTCAGGTTACAACCTTTCTAGAGTTTGATTACAGGAATCGGGATGTCAGGTTACAGCTTTTCTAGAGTTTGATTACAGGAATAGGGATATCAGGTTGCAGCGGTGCTAGATGTTGGAGTACAGGAATCGGGATGTTAGGATACAGCTATTCTAGAGTTTGATTACAGGAATCGGGATGTCAGGTTACAGCGGTGCTAGATGTTGGAGTACAGGAATCGGGATGTCAGGTTACAACCAATCTAGAGTTGGAGTACAGGAATCGGGATGTCAGGTTACAGCTATTCTAGAGTTGGATTACAGGAATCGGGATGTCAGGTTACAGCTTTTCTAGAGTTTGATTACAGGAATAGGGATATCAGGTTGCAGCGGTGCTAGATGTTGGAGTACAGGAATCGGGATGTCAGGTTACAGCTATTCTAGAGTTGGAGTATAGGAATCGGGACATCATGATACTGCTGTTCTGGATGTAGGAGTACAGGAATCGGGACATTATGATACAGTTGTACTGGATGTAGGAGTACAGGAATCGGGACATCATGCTACAGCTGTGCTGGATGTTGGAGTACAGTAATCGGGACTTCATGATACAGCTGTACTGGATGTAGGAGTACAGGAATTGGGACATAATGATACAGCTGTACTGGAAGTAGGACTACAGGAATCGGGATGTCAGGTTACAGCTTTTCTAGAGTTTGATTACAGGAATAGGGATATCAGGTTGCAGCGGTGCTAGATGTTGGAGTACAGGAATCGGGATGTCAGGTTATAACCAATCTAGAGTTGGAGTACAGGAATCGGGATGTCGGGTTACAGCTATTCTAGAGTTTGATTACAGGAATCGGGACGTCAGGTTACAGGTATTCTAGAGTTGGAGTACAGGAATGGGGATGTCAGGATACAGCTACTCTAGAGTTTGATTACAGGAATTGGGATGTCAGGTTGCAGCGGTGCTAGATGTTGGAGTACAGTAATTGGGATGTCAGGTTACAGCTATTCTAGAGTTGGATTACAGGAATCGGGATGTCAGGTTACAGCTATTCTAGAGTTGGAGTACAGGAAACGGGATGTCAGGTTACAGCTATTCTAGAGTTGGATTACAGGAATCGGGATGTCAGGTTACAGCTTTTCTAGAGTTTGATTACAGGAATAGGGATATCAGGTTGCAGAGGTGCTAGATGTTGGAGTACAGGAATCGGGATGTCAGGTTACAGCTATTCTAGAGTTGGAGTACAGGAATCGGGATGTCAGGTTACAGCTATTCTAGAGTTGGAGTACAGGAATTGGGATGTCAGGATACAGCTACTCTAGAGTTTGTTTACAGGAATCGGGATGTCAGGTTACAGCGGTGCCAGATGTTGGAGTACAGGAATCGTGATGTCAGGTTACAGCAGTGCTTGATGTTCAAGTACAGGAATCGGGATGTCAGGTTACAGCTATCCTAGAGTTGGATTACAGGAATCGGGATGTCAGGTTACAGCTTTTCTAGAGTTTGATTACAGGAATAGGGATATCAGGTTGCAGCGGTGCTAGGTGTTGGAGTACAGGAATCGGGATGTCAGTTTACAGCTATTCTAGAGTTGGAGTACAGGAATCGGGATGTTGGGTTACAGCTACTCTAGAGTTTGATTACAGGAATCGGGATGTCAGGTTACAGCGGTGCTAGATGTTGGAGTAGAGGAATCGTGATGTCAGGTTACAGCAGTGCTAGATGTTCAAGTACAGGAATCGGGATGTCAGGTTACAGCTATTCTAAAGTTGGAGTACAGGAATCGGGATGTCAGGTTACAGCGGTGCTAGATGTTGCAGTACAGGAATCGGAATGTCAGGTTAAGACTACTCTAGAGTTGGAGTACAGGAATCGGGATGTCAGGTTACAGCTATTCTACAGATGGAGTGCAAGAATCAGGATGTCAGGTTACAAATATTCTAAAGTTGGAGTACAGGAATCGGGATGTCAAGTTACACCTATTCTAAGGTTTGATTACAGGAATCGGGATGTCAGGTTACAGCTATTCTACAGTTGGTTTACAGGAATCAGGATGCAAGGTTACAGCTATTCTAGAGATGGAGTACAGGAATCGGGATGTTGGGTTACAGCTACTCTAGAGTTTGATTACAGGAATCGGGATGTCAGGTTACAGCGGTGCTAGATGTTGGAGTACAGGAATCGTGATGTCAGGTTACAGCAGTGCTAGATGTTCAAGTACAGGAATCGGGATGTCAGGTTACAGCTATTCTAAAGTTGGAGTACAGGAATCGGGATGTCAGGTTAAGACTATTCTAGAGTTGGAGTACAGGAATCGGGATGTCAGGTTATAACCAATCTAGAGTTGGGTTACAGGAATCGGGATGTCAGGTTACAGCTATTCTACAGATGGAGTGCAAGAATCAGGATGTCAGGTTACAAATATTCTAAAGTTGGAGTACAGGAATCGGGATGTCAAGTTACACCTATTCTAAGGTTTGATTACAGGAATCGGGATGTCAGGTTACAGCTATTCTACAGTTGGTTTACAGGAATCAGGATGTAAGGTTACAGCTATTCTAGAGTTGGAGTACAGGAATCGGGATTTCAGGTTACAGCGGTGCTAGATGTTGGAGTACAGGAATCGGGAACTCAGGTTACAGTGGTGCTAGATGTTGGAATACAGGAATCGGGATGTTAGGTTACAGCTATTCTAAAGTTCGAGTACAGTAATCGGTGTGTCAGTTTACAGCTATTCTAGAGTTTCAGTACAGGAAACAGGGTGTCAGGATACAGCTACTCTAGAGTTTGATTACAGGAATCGGTATGTCAGGTTACAGCGGTGCCAGATGTTGGAGCACAGGAATCGTGATGTCAGGTTACAGCTATTCTAAAGTTGGAGTACAGGAATCGGGATGTCAGGTTACAGCTATTCTAGAGTTGGATTACAGGAATCGGGATGTCAGGTTACAGCTTTTCTAGAGTTTGATTACAGGAATAGGGATATCAGGTTGCAGCGGTGCTAGATGTTGGAGTACAGGAATCGGGATGTCAGGTTACAGCTATTCTAGAGTTGGAGTATAGGAATCGGGACATCATGATACTGCTGTTCTGGATGTAGGAGTACAGGAATCGGGACATTATGATACAGTTGTACTGGATGTAGGAGTACAGGAATCGGGACATCATGCTACAGCTGTGCTGGATGTTGAAGTACAGTAATCGGGACTTCATGATACAGCTGTACTGGATGTAGGAGTACAGGAATTGGGACATCATGATACAGCTGTACTGGAAGTAGGACTTCAGGAATCGGGATGTCAGGTTACAGCTTTTCTAGAGTTTGATTACAGGAATAGGGATATCAGGTTGCAGCGGTGCTAGATGTTGGAGTACAGGAATCGGGATGTCAGGTTATAACCAATCTAGAGTTGGAGTACAGGAATCGGGATGTCAGGTTACAGCTATTCTACAGATGGAGTGCAAGAATCAGGATGTCAGGTTACAAATATTCTAAAGTTGGAGTACAGGAATCGGGATGTCAAGTTACACCTATTCTAGAGTTTGATTACAGGAATCAGGATGTAAGGTTACAGCTATTCTAGAGTTGGAGTACAGGAATCGGGATGTTGGGTTACAGCTACTCTAGAGTTTGATTACAGGAATCGGGATGTCAGGTTACAGCGGTGCTAGATGTTGGAGTACAGGAATCGTGATGTCAGGTTACAGCAGTGCTAGATGTTCAAGTACAGGAATCGGGATGTCAGGTTACAGCTATTCTAAAGTTGGAGTACAGGAATCGGGATGTCAGGTTAAGACTATTCTAGAGTTGGAGTACAGGAATCGGGATGTCAGGTTATAACCAATCTAGAGTTGGAGTACAGGAATCGGGATGTCAGGTTACAGCTATTCTACAGATGGAGTGCAAGAATCAGGATGTCAGGTTACAAATATTCTAAAGTTGGAGTACAGGAATCGGGATGTCAAGTTACACCTATTCTAAGGTTGGATTACAGGAATCGGGATGTCAGGTTACAGCTATTCTACAGTTGGTTTACAGGAATCAGGATGTAAGGTTACAGCTATTCTAGAGTTGGAGTACAGGAATCGGGATTTCAGGTTACAGCGGTGCTAGATGTTGGAGTACAGGAATCGGGAACTCAGGTTACAGTGGTGCTAGATGTTGGAATACAGGAATCGGGATGTTAGGTTACAGCTATTCTAAAGTTCGAGTACAGTAATCGGTGTGTCAGTTTACAGCTATTCTAGAGTTTCAGTACAGGAAACAGGGTGTCAGGATACAGCTACTCTAGAGTTTGATTACAGGAATCGGTATGTCAGGTTACAGCGGTGCCAGATGTTGGAGTACAGGAATCGTGATGTCAGGTTACAGCTATTCTAAAGTTGGAGTACAGGAATCGGGATGTCAGGTTACAGCGGTGCTAGATGTTGGAGTACAGGAATCGGGATGTCAGGTTACAACCAATCTAGAGTTGGATTACAGGAATCGGGATGTCAGGTTACAACTTTTCTAGAGTTTGATTACAGGAATCGGGATGTCAGGTTACAGCTTTTCTAGAGTTTGATTACAGGAATAGGGATATCAGGTTGCAGCGGTGCTAGATGTTGGAGTACAGGAATCGGGATGTTAGGATACAGCTATTCTAGAGTTTGATTACAGGAATCGGGATGTCAGGTTACAGCGGTGCTAGATGTTGGAGTACAGGAATCGGGATGTCAGGTTACAACCAATCTAGAGTTGGAGTACAGGAATCGGGATGTCAGGTTACAGCTATTCTAGAGTTGGATTACAGGAATCGGGATGTCAGGTTACAGCTTTTCTAGAGTTTGATTACAGGAATAGGGATATCAGGTTGCAGCGGTGCTAGATGTTGGAGTACAGGAATCGGGATGTCAGGTTACAGCTATTCTAGAGTTGGAGTATAGGAATCGGGACATCATGATACTGCTGTTCTGGATGTAGGAATACAGGAATCAGGGCATCATGATACAGATGTACTGGAGCTGTACTGGATGTAGGACTACAGGAATCGGGACATTATGATACAGTTGTACTGGATGTAGGAGTACAGGAATCGGGACATCATGCTACAGTTGTACTGGATGTCGGAGTACAGGAATCGGGACATCATGATACAGTTGTAATGGATATAGGAGTACATGAATCGGGACATCATGATACAGCTGTTCTTGATGTCGGAGTACAGGAATCGGGACATCATGATACAGCTGTACTGGATGTAGGATTACAGGAATCGGGACATCATGATACAGCTGTGCTGGATGTTGGAGTACAGTAATCGGGACTTCATGATACAGCTGTACTGGATGTAGGAGTACAGGAATTGGGACATCATGATACAGCTGTACTGGAAGTAGGACTACAGGAATCGGGATGTCAGGTTACAGCTTTTCTAGAGTTTGATTACAGGAATAGGGATATCAGGTTGCAGCGGTGCTAGATGTTGGAGTACAGGAATCGGGATGTCAGGTTACAGCTATTCTAGAGTTGGAGTATAGGAATCGGGACATCATGATACTGCTGTTCTGGATGTAGGAGTACAGGAATCGGGACATTATGATACAGTTGTACTGGATGTAGGAGTACAGGAATCGGGACATCATGCTACAGCTGTGCTGGATGTTGGAGTACAGTAATCGGGACTTCATGATACAGCTGTACTGGATGTAGGAGTACAGGAATTGGGACATCATGATACAGCTGTACTGGAAGTAGGACTACAGGAATCGGGATGTCAGGTTACAGCTTTTCTAGAGTTTGATTACAGGAATAGGGATATCAGGTTGCAGCGGTGCTAGATGTTGGAGTACAGGAATCGGGATGTCAGGTTATAACCAATCTAGAGTTGGAGTACAGGAATCGGGATGTCAGGTTACAGCTATTCTACAGATGGAGTGCAAGAATCAGGATGTCAGGTTACAAATATTCTAAAGTTGGAGTACAGGAATCGGGATGTCAAGTTACACCTATTCTAGAGTTTGATTACAGGAATCAGGATGTAAGGTTACAGCTATTCTAGAGTTGGAGTACAGGAATCGGGATGTTGGGTTACAGCTACTCTAGAGTTTGATTACAGGAATCGGGATGTCAGGTTACAGCGGTGCTAGATGTTGGAGTACAGGAATCGTGATGTCAGGTTACAGCAGTGCTAGATGTTCAAGTACAGGAATCGGGATGTCAGGTTACAGCTATTCTAAAGTTGGAGTACAGGAATCGGGATGTCAGGTTAAGACTATTCTAGAGTTGGAGTACAGGAATCGGGATGTCAGGTTATAACCAATCTAGAGTTGGAGTACAGGAATCGGGATGTCAGGTTACAGCTATTCTACAGATGGAGTGCAAGAATCAGGATGTCTGGTTACAAATATTCTAAAGTTGGAGTACAGGAATCGGGATGTCAAGTTACACCTATTCTAAGGTTTGATTACAGGAATCGGGATGTCAGGTTACAGCTATTCTACAGTTGGTTTACAGGAATCAGGATGTAAGGTTACAGCTATTCTAGAGTTGGAGTACAGGAATCGGGATTTCAGGTTACAGCGGTGCTAGATGTTGGAGTACAGGAATCGGGAACTCAGGTTACAGTGGTGCTAGATGTTGGAATACAGGAATCGGGATGTTAGGTTACAGCTATTCTAAAGTTCGAGTACAGTAATCGGTGTGTCAGTTTACAGCTATTCTAGAGTTTCAGTACAGGAAACAGGGTGTCAGGATACAGCTACTCTAGAGTTTGATTACAGGAATCGGTATGTCAGGTTACAGCGGTGCCAGATGTTGGAGTACAGGAATCGTGATGTCAGGTTACAGCTATTCTAAAGTTGGAGTACAGGAATCGGGATGTCAGGTTACAGCGGTACTAGATGTTGGAGTACAGGAATCGGGATGTCAGGTTACAACCAATCTAGAGTTGGATTACAGGAATCGGGATGTCAGGTTACAACTTTTCTAGAGTTTGATTACAGGAATCGGGATGTCAGGTTACAGCTTTTCTAGAGTTTGATTACAGGAATAGGGATATCAGGTTGCAGCGGTGCTAGATGTTGGAGTACAGGAATCGGGATGTTAGGATACAGCTATTCTAGAGTTTGATTACAGGAATCGGGATGTCAGGTTACAGAGGTGCTAGATGTTGGAGTACAGGAATCGGGATGTCAGGTTACAACCAATCTAGAGTTGGAGTACAGGAATTGGGATGTCAGGTTACAGCTATTCTAGAGTTGGATTACAGGAATAGGGATATCAGGTTGCAGCGGTGCTAGATGTTGGAGTACAGGAATCGGGATGTCAGGTTACAGCTATTCTAGAGTTGGAGTATAGGAATCGGGACATCATGATACTGCTGTTCTGGATGTAGGAATACAGGAATCAGGGCATCATGATACAGATGTACTGGAGCTGTACTGGATGTAGGACTACAGGAATCGGGACATTATGATACAGTTGTACTGGATGTAGGAGTAATGGAATCGGGACATCATGCTACAGTTGTACTGGATGTCGGAGTACAGGAATCGGGACATCATGATACAGTTGTACTGGATATAGGAGTACATGAATCGGGACATCATGATACAGCTGTTCTTGATGTCGGAGTACAGGAATCGGGACATCATGATACAGCTGTACTGGATGTAGGATTACAGGAATCGGGACATCATGATACAGCTGTGCTGGATGTTGGAGTACAGTAATCGGGACTTCATGATACAGCTGTACTGGATGTAGGAGTACAGGAATTGGGACATCATGATACAGCTGTACTGGAAGTAGGACTACAGGAATCGGGATGTCAGGTTACAGCTTTTCTAGAGTTTGATTACAGGAATAGGGATATCAGGTTGCAGCGGTGCTAGATGTTGGAGTACAGGAATCGGGATGTCAGGTTACAGCTATTCTACAGTTGGAGTACAGGAATCGGGATTTCAGGTTATAACCAATCTAGAGTTGGAGTACAGGAATCGGGATGTCAGGTTACAGCTATTCTACAGATGGAGTGCAAGAATCAGGATGTCAGGTTACAAATATTCTAAAGTTGGAGTACAGGAATCGGGATGTCAAGTTACACCTATTCTAAGGTTTGATTACAGGAATCGGGATGTCAGGTTACAGCTATTCTACAGTTGGTTCACAGGAATCAGGATGTAAGTTTACAGCTATTCTAGAGTTGGAGTACAGGAATCGGGATTTCAGGTTACAGCGGTGCTAGATGTTGGAGTACAGGAATCGGGAACTCAGGTTACAGTGGTGCTAGATGTTGGAATACAGGAATCGGGATGTTAGGTTACAGCTATTCTAAAGTTCGAGTACAGTAATCGGTGTGTCAGTTTACAGCTATTCTAGAGTTTCAGTACAGGAAACACGGTGTCAGGATACAGCTACTCTAGAGTTTGATTACAGGAATCGGGATGTCAGGTTACAGCGGTGCCAGATGTTGGAGTACAGGAATCGTGATGTCAGGTTACAGCTATTCTAAAGTTGGAGTACAGGAATCGGGATGTCAGGTTACAGCGGTGCTAGATGTTGGAGTACAGGAATCGGGATGTCAGGTTACAACCAATCTAGAGTTGGATTACAGGAATCGGGATGTCAGGTTACAACTTTTCTAGAGTTTGATTACAGGAATCGCCATGTCAGGTTACAGCTTTTCTAGAGTTTGATTACAGGAATAGGGATATCAGGTTGCAGCGGTGCTAGATGTTGGAGTACAGGAATCGGGATGTTAGGATACAGCTATTCTAGAGTTTGATTACAGGAATCGGGATGTCAGGTTACAGCGGTGCTAGATGTTGGAGTACAGGAATCGGTATGTCAGGTTACAACCAATCTAGAGTTGGAGTACAGGAATCGGGATGTCAGGTTACAGCTATTCTAGAGTTGGATTACAGGAATCGGGATGTCAGGTTACAGCTTTTCTAGAGTTTGATTACAGGAATAGGGATATCAGGTTGCAGCGGTGCTAGATGTTGGAGTACAGGAATCGGGATGTCAGGTTACAGCTATTCTAGAGTTGGAGTATAGGAATCGGGACATCATGATACTGCTGTTCTGGATGTAGGAGTACAGGAATCAGGGCATCATGATACAGATGTACTGGAGCTGTACTGGATGTAGGATTCGGGTTGTTAGGTTACAGCTATTCTAAAGTTCGAGTACAGTAATCGGTGTGTCAGTTTACAGCTATTCTAGAGTTTCAGTACAGGAAACAGGGTGTCAGGATACAGCTACTCTGGAGTTTGATTACAGGAATCGGGATGTCAGGTTACAGCGGTGCCAGATGTTGGAGTACAGGAATCGTGATGTCAGGTTACAGCTATTCTAATGTTGTAGTACAGGAATCGGGATGTCAGGTTACAGCGGTGCTAGATGTTGGAGTACAGGAATCGGGATGTCAGGTTACAACCAATCTAGAGTTGGATTACAGGAATCGGGATGTCAGGTTACAGCTTTTCTAGAGTTTGATTACAGGAATCGGGATGTCAGGTTACAACCTTTCTAGAGTTTGATTACAGGAATCGGGATGTCAGGTTACAGCTTTTCTAGAGTTTGATTACAGGAATAGGGATATCAGGTTGCAGCGGTGCTAGATGTTGGAGTACAGGAATCGGGATGTTAGGATACAGCTATTCTAGAGTTTGATTACAGGAATCGGGATGTCAGGTTACAGCGGTGCTAGATGTTGGAGTACAGGAATCGGGATGTCAGGTTACAACCAATCTAGAGTTGGAGTACAGGAATCGGGATGTCAGGTTACAGCTATTCTAGAGTTGGATTACAGGAATCGGGATGTCAGGTTACAGCTTTTCTAGAGTTTGATTACAGGAATAGGGATATCAGGTTGCAGCGGTGCTAGATGTTGGAGTACAGGAATCGGGATGTCAGGTTACAGCTATTCTAGAGTTGGAGTATAGGAATCGGGACATCATGATACTGCTGTTCTGGATGTAGGAGTACAGGAATCAGGGCATCATGATACAGATGTACTGGAGCTGTACTGGATGTAGGACTACAGGAATCGGGACATTATGATACAGTTGTACTGGATGTAGGAGTACAGGAATCGGGACATCATGCTACAGTTGTACTGGATGTCGGAGTACAGGAATTGGGACATCATGATACAGTTGTACTGGATGTAGGAGTACATGAATCGGGACATCATGATACAGCTGTACTGGATGTCGGAGTACAGGAATCGGGACATCATGATACAGCTGTATTGGATGTAGGATTACAGGAATCGGGACATCATGATACAGCTGTGCTGGATGTTGGAGTACAGTAATCGGGACTTCATGATACAGCTGTACTGCATGTAGGAGTACAGGAATTGGGACATCATGATACAGCTGTACTGGATGTAGGACTACAGGAATCGGGATGTCAGGTTACAGCTTTTCTAGAGTTTGATTACAGGAATAGGGATATCAGGTTGCAGCGGTGCTAGATGTTGGAGTACAGGAATCGGGATGTCAGGTTACAGCTATTCTAGAGTTGGAGTACAGGAATCGGGATGTCGGGTTACAGCTATTCTAGAGTTTGATTACAGGAATCAGGACGTCAGGTTACAGCTATTCTAGAGTTGGAGTACAGGAATTGGGATGTCAGGATACAGCTACTCTAGAGTTTGATTACAGGAATCGGGATGTCAGGTTACAGCGGTGCCAGATGTTGGAGTACAGGAATTGGGACGTCAGGTTACAGCTATTCTAAAGTTGGAGTACAGGAATCGGGATGTCAGGTTACAGCGGTGCTAGATTTTGGAGTACAGGAATCGGGATGTCAGGTTACAACCAAACTAGAGTTGGATTACAGGAATCGGGATGTCAGGTTACAACTTTTCTAGAGTTTGATTACAGGAATCGGGATGTCAGGTTACAGCTTTTCTAGAGTTTGATTACAGGAATAGGGATATCAGGTTGCAGCGGTGCTAGATATTGGAGTACAGGAATCGGGATGTCAGGTTACAGCTATTCTAGAGTTGGAGTATAGGAATCGGGACATCATGATACTGCTGTTCTGGATGTAGGAGTACAGGAATCAGGGCATCATGATACAGCTGTACTGGAGCTGTACTGGATGTAGGACTACAGGAATCGGGACATGATGATACAGTTGTACTGGATGTAGGAGTACAGGAATCGGGACATCATGCTACAGTTGTACTTGATGTCGGAGTACAGGAATCGGGACATCATGATACAGTTGTACTGGATGTAGGAGTACATGAATCGGGACATCATGATACAGCTGTACTGGATGTCGGAGTACAGGAATCGGGACATCATGATACATCTGTACTGGATGTAGGATTACAGGAATCGGGACATCATGATACAGCTGTGCTGGATGTTGGAGTACAGTAATCGGGACTTCATGATACAGCTGTACTGGATGTAGGAGTACAGGAATTGGGACATCATGATACAGCTGTACTGGAAGTAGGACTACAGGAATCGGGATGTCAGGTTACAGCTATTCTAGAGTTGGATTACAGGAATCGGGATGTCAGGTTACAGCTTTTCTAAAGTTTGATTACAGGAATAGGGATATTAGGTTGCAGCGGTGCTAGATGTTGGAGTACAGGAATCGGGATGTCAGGATACAGCTATTCTAGAGTTTGATTACAGGAATCGGGATGTCAGGTTAAGACTATTCTAGAGTTGGAGTACAGGAATCGGGATGTCAGGTTATAACCAATCTAGAGTTGGAGTACAGGAATCGGGATGTCAGCTAACAGCTATTCTACAGATGGAGTGCAAGAATCAGGATGTCAGGTTACAAATATTCTAAAGTTGGAGTACAGGAATCGGGATGTCAAGTTACACCTATTCTAAGGTTTGATTACAGGAATCGGGATGTCAGGTTACAGCTATTCTACAGTTGGTTTACAGGAATCAGGATGTAAGGTTACAGCTATTCTAGAGTTGGAGTACAGGAATCGGGATTTCAGGTTACAGTGGTGCTAGATGTTGGAGTACAGGAATCGGGATGTTAGGTTACAGCTATTCTAAAGTTCGAGTACAGTAATTGGTGTGTCAGTTTACAGCTATTCTAGAGTTTGATTACAGGAATCAGGACGTCAGGTTACAGCTATTCTAGAGTTGGAGTACAGGAATCGGGATGTCAGCTAACAGCTATTCTACAGATGGAGTGCAAGAATCAGGATGTCAGGTTACAAATATTCTAAAGTTGGAGTACAGGAATCGGGATGTCAAGTTACACCTATTCTAAGGTTTGATTACAGGAATCGGGATGTCAGGTTACAGCTATTCTAGAGTTGGATTACAGGAATCGGGATGTCAGGTTACAGCTTTTCTAAAGTTTGATTACAGGAATAGGGATATTAGGTTGCAGCGGTGCTAGATGTTGGAGTACAGGAATCGGGATGTCAGGATACAGCTATTCTAGAGTTTGATTACAGGAATCGGGATGTCAGGTTAAGACTATTCTAGAGTTGGAGTACAGGAATCGGGATGTCAGGTTATAACCAATCTAGAGTTGGAGTACAGGAATCGGGATGTCAGCTAACAGCTATTCTACAGATGGAGTGCAAGAATCAGGATGTCAGGTTACAAATATTCTAAAGTTGGAGTACAGGAATCGGGATGTCAAGTTACACCTATTCTAAGGTTTGATTACAGGAATCGGGATGTCAGGTTACAGCTATTCTACAGTTGGTTTACAGGAATCAGGATGTAAGGTTACAGCTATTCTAGAGTTGGAGTACAGGAATCGGGATTTCAGGTTACAGTGGTGCTAGATGTTGGAGTACAGGAATCGGGATGTTAGGTTACAGCTATTCTAAAGTTCGAGTACAGTAATTGGTGTGTCAGTTTACAGCTATTCTAGAGTTTGATTACAGGAATCAGGACGTCAGGTTACAGCTATTCTAGAGTTGGAGTACAGGAATTGGGATGACAGGATACAGCTACTATAGAGTTTGATTACAGGAATCGGGATGTCAGGTTACAGCGGTGCCAGATGTTGGAGTACAGGAATCGGGATGTCAGGATACAGCTACTCTAGAGTCTGATTACAGGAATCGGGATGTCAGGTTACAGCGGTGCTAGATGTTGGAGTACAGGAATCGGGATGTCAGGTTACAACCAATCTAGAGTTGGATTACAGGAATCGGGATGTCAGGTTACAACTTTTCTAGAGTTTGATTACAGGAATCGGGATGTCAGGTTACAGCTTTTCTAGAGTTTGATTACAGGAATAGGGATATCAGGTTGCAGCGGTGCTAGATGTTGGAGTACAGGAATCGGGATGTTAGGATACAGCTATTCTAGAGTTTGATTACAGGAATCGGGATGTCAGGTTACAGCGGTGCTAGATGTTGGAGTACAGGAATCGGTATGTCAGGTTACAACCAATCTAGAGTTGGAGTACAGGAATCGGGATGTCAGGTTACAGCTATTCTAGAGTTGGATTACAGGAATCGGGATGTCAGGTTACAGCTTTTCTAGAGTTTGATTACAGGAATAGGGATATCAGGTTGCAGCGGTGCTAGATGTTGGAGTACAGGAATCGGGATGTCAGGTTACAGCTATTCTAGAGTTGGAGTATAGGAATCGGGACATCATGATACTGCTGTTCTGGATGTAGGAGTACAGGAATCAGGGCATCATGATACAGATGTACTGGAGCTGTACTGGATGTAGGATTCGGGTTGTTAGGTTACAGCTATTCTAAAGTTCGAGTACAGTAATCGGTGTGTCAGTTTACAGCTATTCTAGAGTTTCAGTACAGGAAACAGGGTGTCAGGATACAGCTACTCTAGAGTTTGATTACAGGAATCGGGATGTCAGGTTACAGCGGTGCCAGATGTTGGAGTACAGGAATCGTGATGTCAGGTTACAGCTATTCTAATGTTGTAGTACAGGAATCGGGATGTCAGGTTACAGCGGTGCTAGATGTTGGAGTACAGGAATCGGGATGTCAGGTTACAACCAATCTAGAGTTGGATTACAGGAATCGGGATGTCAGGTTACAGCTTTTCTAGAGTTTGATTACAGGAATCGGGATGTCAGGTTACAACCTTTCTAGAGTTTGATTACAGGAATCGGGATGTCAGGTTACAGCTTTTCTAGAGTTTGATTACAGGAATAGGGATATCAGGTTGCAGCGGTGCTAGATGTTGGAGTACAGGAATCGGGATGTTAGGATACAGCTATTCTAGAGTTTGATTACAGGAATCGGGATGTCAGGTTACAGCGGTGCTAGATGTTGGAGTACAGGAATCGGGATGTCAGGTTACAACCAATCTAGAGTTGGAGTACAGGAATCGGGATGTCAGGTTACAGCTATTCTAGAGTTGGATTACAGGAATCGGGATGTCAGGTTACAGCTTTTCTAGAGTTTGATTACAGGAATAGGGATATCAGGTTGCAGCGGTGCTAGATGTTGGAGTACAGGAATCGGGATGTCAGGTTACAGCTATTCTAGAGTTGGAGTATAGGAATCGGGACATCATGATACTGCTGTTCTGGATGTAGGAGTACAGGAATCAGGGCATCATGATACAGATGTACTGGAGCTGTACTGGATGTAGGACTACAGGAATCGGGACATTATGATACAGTTGTACTGGATGTAGGAGTACAGGAATCGGGACATCATGCTACAGTTGTACTGGATGTCGGAGTACAGGAATTGGGACATCATGATACAGTTGTACTGGATGTAGGAGTACATGAATCGGGACATCATGATACAGCTGTACTGGATGTCGGAGTACAGGAATCGGGACATCATGATACAGCTGTATTGGATGTAGGATTACAGGAATCGGGACATCATGATACAGCTGTGCTGGATGTTGGAGTACAGTAATCGGGACTTCATGATACAGCTGTACTGCATGTAGGAGTACAGGAATTGGGACATCATGATACAGCTGTACTGGATGTAGGACTACAGGAATCAGGATGTCAGGTTACAGCTTTTCTAGAGTTTGATTACAGGAATAGGGATATCAGGTTGCAGCGGTGCTAGATGTTGGAGTACAGGAATCGGGATGTCAGGTTACAGCTATTCTAGAGTTGGAGTACAGGAATCGGGATGTCGGGTTACAGCTATTCTAGAGTTTGATTACAGGAATCAGGACGTCAGGTTACAGCTATTCTAGAGTTGGAGTACAGGAATTGGGATGTCAGGATACAGCTACTCTAGAGTTTGATTACAGGAATCGGGATGTCAGGTTACAGCGGTGCCAGATGTTGGAGTACAGGAATTGGGACGTCAGGTTACAGCTATTCTAAAGTTGGAGTACAGGAATCGGGATGTCAGGTTACAGCGGTGCTAGATTTTGGAGTACAGGAATCGGGATGTCAGGTTACAACCAAACTAGAGTTGGATTACAGGAATCGGGATGTCAGGTTACAACTTTTCTAGAGTTTGATTACAGGAATCGGGATGTCAGGTTACAGCTTTTCTAGAGTTTGATTACAGGAATAGGGATATCAGGTTGCAGCGGTGCTAGATATTGGAGTACAGGAATCGGGATGTCAGGTTACAGCTATTCTAGAGTTGGAGTATAGGAATCGGGACATCATGATACTGCTGTTCTGGATGTAGGAGTACAGGAATCAGGGCATCATGATACAGCTGTACTGGAGCTGTACTGGATGTAGGACTACAGGAATCGGGACATGATGATACAGTTGTACTGGATGTAGGAGTACAGGAATCGGGACATCATGATACAGTTGTACTGGATGTCGGAGTACAGGAATCGGGACATCATGATACAGTTGTACTGGATGTAGGAGTACATGAATCGGGACATCATGATACAGCTGTACTGGATGTCGGAGTACAGGAATCGGGACATCATGATACATCTGTACTGGATGTAGGATTACAGGAATCGGGACATCATGATACAGCTGTGCTGGATGTTGGAGTACAGTAATCGGGACTTCATGATACAGCTGTACTGGATGTAGGAGTACAGGAATTGGGACATCATGATACAGCTGTACTGGAAGTAGGACTACAGGAATCGGGATGTCAGGTTACAGCTATTCTAGAGTTGGATTACAGGAATCGGGATGTCAGGTTACAGCTTTTCTAAAGTTTGATTACAGGAATAGGGATATTAGGTTGCAGCGGTGCTAGATGTTGGAGTACAGGAATCGGGATGTCAGGATACAGCTATTCTAGAGTTTGATTACAGGAATCGGGATGTCAGGTTAAGACTATTCTAGAGTTGGAGTACAGGAATCGGGATGTCAGGTTATAACCAATCTAGAGTTGGAGTACAGGAATCGGGATGTCAGCTAACAGCTATTCTACAGATGGAGTGCAAGAATCAGGATGTCAGGTTACAAATATTCTAAAGTTGGAGTACAGGAATCGGGATGTCAAGTTACACCTATTCTAAGGTTTGATTACAGGAATCGGGATGTCAGGTTACAGCTATTCTACAGTTGGTTTACAGGAATCAGGATGTAAGGTTACAGCTATTCTAGAGTTGGAGTACAGGAATCGGGATTTCAGGTTACAGTGGTGCTAGATGTTGGAGTACAGGAATCGGGATGTTAGGTTACAGCTATTCTAAAGTTCGAGTACAGTAATTGGTGTGTCAGTTTACAGCTATTCTAGAGTTTGATTACAGGAATCAGGACGTCAGGTTACAGCTATTCTAGAGTTGGAGTACAGGAATTGGGATGACAGGATACAGCTACTATAGAGTTTGATTACAGGAATCGGGATGTCAGGTTACAGCGGTGCCAGATGTTGGAGTACAGGAATCGGGATGTCAGGTTACAGCAGTGCTTGATGTTCAAGTACAGGAATCGGGATGTCAGGTTACAGCTATTCTAAAGTTGGAGTACAGGAATCGGGATGTCAGGTTACAGCGGTGCTAGATGTTGGAGTACAGGAATCGGGATGTCAGGTTACAACCAATCTAGAGTTGGATTACAGGAATCGGGATGTCAGGTTACAACTTTTCTAGAGTTTGATTACAGGAATCGGGAATTCAGGTTACAGCTTTTCTAGAGTTTGATTACAGGAATAGGGATAACAGGTTGCAGCGGTGCTAGATATTGGAGTACAGGAATCGGGATGTCAGGTTACAGCTATTCTAGAGTTGGAGTATAGGAATCGGGACATCATGATACTGCTGTTCTGGATGTAGGAGTACAGGAATCAGGGCATCATGATACAGCTGTACTGGAGCTGCACTGGATGTAGGACTACAGGAATCGGGACATTATGATACAGTTGTACTGGATGTAGGAGTACATGAATCGGGACATCATGATACAGCTGTACTGGATGTCGGAGTACAGGAATCGGGACATAATGATACATCTGTACTGGATGTCAGAGTACAGGAATCGGGACATCATGATACAGTTGTACTGGATGTAGGAGTACATGAATCGGGACATCATGATACAGCTGTACTGGATGTCGGAGTACAGGAATCGGGACATAATGATACATCTGTACTGGATGTAGGATTACAGGAATCGGGACATCATGATACAGCTGTGCTGGATGTTGGAGTACAGTAATCGGGACTTCATGATACAGCTGTACTGGATGTAGGAGTACAGGAATTGGGACATCATGATACAGCTGTACTGGAAGTAGGACTACTGGAATCGGGATGTCAGGTTACAGCTATTCTAGAGTTGGATTACAGGAATCGAGATGTCAGGTTACAGCTTTTCTAGAGTTTGATTACAGGAATAGGGATATCAGGTTAAAGCTATTCTAGAGTTGGAGTACAGGAATCGGGATGTCGGGTTACAGCTATTCTAGAGTTTGATTACAGGAATCAGGACGTCAGGTTACAGCTATTCTAGAGTTGGAGTACAGGAATTGGGATGTCAGGATACAGCTACTATAGAGTTTGATTACAGGAATCGGGATGTCAGGTTACAGCGGTGCCAGATGTTGGAGTACAGGAATCGGGATGTCAGGTTACAGCAGTGCTTGATGTTCAAGTACAGGAATCGGGATGTCAGGTTACAGCTATTCTAAAGTTGGAGTACAGGAATCGGGATGTCAGGTTACAGCGGTGCTAGATGTTGGAGTACAGGAATCGGGATGTCAGGTTACAACCAATCTAGAGTTGGATTACAGGAATCGGGATGTCAGGTTACACCTTTTCTAGAGTTTGATTACAGGAATCGGGATGTCAGGTTACAGCTTTTCTAGAGTTTGATTACAGGAATAGGGATATCAGGTTGCAGCGGTGCTAGATATTGGAGTACAGGAATCGGGATGTCAGGTTACAGCTATTCTAGAGTTGGAGTATAGGAATCGGGACATCATGATACTGCTGTTCTGGATGTAGGAGTACAGGAATCAGGGCATCATGATACAGCTGTACTGGAGCTGTACTGGATGTAGGACTACAGGAATCGGGACATTATGATACAGTTGTACTGGATGTAGGAGTACAGGAATCGGGACATCATGCTACAGTTGTACTGGATGTCGGAGTACAGGAATCGGGACATCATGATACAGTTGTACTGGATGTAGGAGTACATGAATCGGGACATCATGATACAGCTGTACTGGATGTCGGAGTACAGGAATCGGGACATCATGATACAGCTGTACTGGATGTAGGATTACAGGAATCGGGACATCATGATACAGCTGTGCTGGATGTTGGAGTACAGTAATCGGGACTTCATGATACAGCTGTACTGGATGTAGGAGTACAGGAATTGGGACATCATGATACAGCTGTACTGGAAGTAGGACTACAGGAATCGGGATGTCAGGTTTCAGGTATTTTAGAGATGGAGTGCAGGAATCAGGATGTCAGGTTACAACTATTCTAAAGTTGGATTACAGGAATCGGGATGTCAGGTTACAACCATTCTAGAGTTTGATTACAGGAATCGGGATGTCAGGTTACAGCTATTCTACAGTTGGACTACAGGAATCGGGATGTCAGGTTACAGCGGTGCTAGATGTTGGAGTTTAGGAATCGGGATGTCAGGTTACAGCTATTCTTGAGTTGGAGTAAAGGAATTGGGATTTCAGCTTACAGCGGTGCTAGATGTTGGAGTACAGGAATCAGGATGTCATGTTACGGCTATTCTAAAGTTGGAGTACAGGAATCGGGATATCAGGTTACAGCTATTCTAGAGTTGGATTACAGGAATCGGGATGTCAGGTTACAGTTATTCTAGAGTTGGAGTATATGAATCGGGATGTCAGGAATCAGCTACTCTAGAGTTTGATTACAGGAATCGGGATGTCAGGTTACAGCGGTGCTAGATGTTGGAGTACAGGAATCGGCATGTCAGGTTAAGACTATTCTAGAGTTGGAGTACAGGAATCGGGATGTCAGGTTATAACCAATCTAGAGTTGGAGTACAGGAATCGGGATGTCAGGTTTCAGCTATTCTACAGATGGAGTGCAAGAATCAGGATGTCAGGTTACAAATATTCTAAAGTTGGAGTACAGGAATCGGGATGTCAAGTTACACCTATTCTAAGGTTGGATTACAGGAATCGGGATGTCAGGTTACAGCTATTCTACAGTTGGTTTACAGGAATCAGGATGTAAGGTTACAGCTATTCTAGAGTTGGAGTACAGGAATCGGGATTTCAGGTTACAGCAGTGCTAGATGTTGGAGTACAGGAATCGGGAACTCAGGTTACAGTGGTGCAAGATGTTGGAATACAGGAATCGGGATGTTAGGTTACAGCTATTCTAAAGTTCGAGTACAGTAATCGGTGTGTCAGTTTACAGCTATTCTAGAGTTTCAGTACAGGAATCAGGGTGTCAGGTTACAGCTATTCTAGAATTGGAGTACAGGAATCGGGATGTCAGGTTACAGCGGTGCTAGATGTTGGAGTACAGGAATCAGGATTTCATGTTATAACTATTCTAGAGTTGGAGTACAGGATTCGGGATGTCAGGTTACAACCATTCTAGAGTTGGAGTACAGGAATCAGGATGTCTGGTTACAGCTATTCTAGAGTTGGAGTACAGGAATTGGGAGGTCTGGTTTCTGCTATTCTAGAGTTGGTTTACAGGAATCAGGATGTCAGGTTACAGCAGTACCGGATGTTGGAGTACAGGAATCGTGATGTCAGGTTACAGCTATTCTAGATTTGGATTACAGGAATCGGGATGTGAGGTTACAGCTATTCTAGAGTTGGATTACAGGAATCAGGCCATCATGATACAGCTTTACTGGAAGTAGCAGTACAGGAATCGGGACATCATGGTACAGTTGTACTGGATGTAGGAGTACAGGAATCGGGACATCATGATACAGTTGTACTGGATGTAGGAGTACAGGAATCGGGACATCATGATACAGCTGTACTGGATGTCGGAGTACAGGAATCGGGACATCATGATACAGCTGTACTGGACGTAGGATTACAGGGATCGGGACATCATGATACAGCTGTGCTGGATGTTGGAGTACAGTAATCGGGAC
>NW_026780361.1:0-39800 GCF_030144855.1 Hypanus sabinus | reverse complement strand
TGAGGATTTTGGGGTGTGGTGAGTGTGGGGTGTGAGGAGTGGGAGGGGTGTGAGGAGTGGGAGGGGTGTGAGGAGTGGGATGGGTGTGAGGGTTTGGGGGGTGTGGTGAGTGGGGTCTGTGATGAGTTGGAGGGCTGAGAGGAGCTGGAGGGGCGTGAGGAGTGGGAGGGGTGTGAGGATTTGGGGTGTGTAGTGAGTGGGAGGTGTGAGGAGTGGGAGTGGTGTGGTCAGTGGGGTGTGTGAGGAGTGGGAAGGGTGTGAGGAGTTCGAGGGTTGAGAGGAGTGGGAGGGGTGCGAGGAGTAGGAGGTGTGTGAGGAGTGGGAGGGGTGTGAGGAGTGGGAGGGGTTTGGTCAGAGGCGGGTGTGAGGAGTGGGAAGGGTGTGATGATTTGGGGGCTGTGGTGAATGGGGGCAGAGAGGAGTTGGAGGGGCATGAGGATTGGGAAGGGTGTGAGGATTTGGTGGTGTGGTGAGTGGTAGGGGTGTGAGGATTTGGGGGTGTGAGGAGTTGGAGGGGTGTGAGGAGTGGGATGGGTGTGAGGATTTGGGGGTGGTGGTGAGTGGGGGTGTGAGTAGTAGGAGGGGTGTGAGGAGTGGGAGGGGTGTGAGGATTTGGGGGATGGTGAGTGAGGGGTGTGAGTGGGGGGTGTGAGGAGTGGGACGGCTGAGAGGAGTTGGAGGGGGTGAGGAGTGGGAGGGGTGTGAGGAGTTGTAGGTGTGTGAGGAGTTGGAGGGGTGTGAGGATTTGGGGGTGTGGTGAGTGGGGCGTGTGAGTAGTAGGAGGGGTGAGAGAAGTGGGATGGTTATGAGGATTTGGTGGGTGGTGAGTGGGGGCTGTGAGGAGTGGGAGGGCTGAGAGGAGTTGGAGGGGGTGAGGAGTGGGAAGGCTGGGAGGATTAGTGAGTAGTGGTGAGAGGGGGGTGTGAGGAGTTGGAGGGGCGTGATGATTTGGGGGGTGTAGTGACTGGGAGGTGTGAGGAGTGGGAGGGGTGTGAGGATTTGCGGGGTGTGGTGAGTGTGGGGTGTGAGGAGTTGGAGGGGTGTGAGGAGTGGGATGGGTGTGAGGATTTGGGGGGTGTGGTGAGTGGGGTCTGTGATGTGTTGGAGGGCTGAGAGGAGTGGGAGGGGTGTGAAGATTTGGGGGATGGTGAGTGAGGGGTGTGAGTGGGGGGTGTGAGGAGTGGGACGGCTGAGAGGAGTTGGAGGGGGTGAGGAGTGGGAGGGGTGTGAGGAGTTGTAGGTGTGTGAGGAGTTGGAGGGGTGTGAGGATTTGGGGGTGTGGTGAGTGGGGCGTGTGAGTAGTAGGAGGGGTGAGAGAAGTGGGATGGTTATGAGGATTTGGTGGGTGGTGAGTGGGGGCTGTGAGGAGTGGGAGGGCTGAGAGGAGTTGGAGGGGGTGAGGAGTGGGAAGGCTGGGAGGATTAGTGAGTAGTGGTGAGAGGGGGGTGTGAGGAGTTGGAGGGGCGTGATGATTTGGGGGGTGTAGTGACTGGGAGGTGTGAGGAGTGGGAGGGGTGTGAGGATTTGCGGGGTGTGGTGAGTGTGGGGTGTGAGGAGTTGGAGGGGTGTGAGGAGTGGGATGGGTGTGAGGATTTGGGGGGTGTGGTGAGTGGGGTCTGTGATGTGTTGGAGGGCTGAGAGGAGTTGGAGGGGCGTGAGGAGTGGGAGGGTTGTGAGGATTTGGGGGGTGTGGTGAGTGGGGGGTGTGAGGAGTGGGAGGGGTGTGAGGAGTGGGAGGGGTGTGAGGAGTGGGAAGGCTGTGAGGATTAGGGGGGAGTGGTGAGTGGGGGTGTGAGGAGTGGGAGCGGTGTGAGGATTTGGGGGTTGTGGTGAGTGGGGATATGAGGAGTGGGAGGGGTGTGAGGATTGGGAGAAATTTGGTCAGTGGGGGGTGTGAGGAGTGGGAGGGGTGTGAGGAGTTGGAGGGGCGTGAGGAGTGGGAGGGGTGTGAGGAGTGGGAGGGGTGTGAGGATTTAGGGGGTGTGGTGAGTGGGGGGTGTGAGGAGTGGGAGGGGTGTGGTCAGTGGGGTGTGTGAGGAGTGGGAAGGGTGTGAGGAGTTGGAGGGCTGTGAGGAGCGGGAGGGGTGTGAGGATTTCGGGGGTGTGGTGAGTGTGAGGGGTGTGAGGATTTGGGAGGTGTGGTGAGTGGGTGGTGTGAGGAGTCGGAGGGGTGTGTGGAGTGGGAGGGGTGTGAGGAGTGGGAGGGGTGTGAGGAGTGGGAGGGGTGTGAGGAGTCGGAGGGGTGTGAGGATTGGGGGTGTGGTGAGTGGGAGTGGTGTGAGGAGTGGGAGTGGTGTGAGGAGTGGGGGTGTGGTGAGTGGGAGGGGTGTGAGGAGTGGGAGGGGTGTGAGGAGTGGGATGAGTGTGAGGATTTGGGGGGTGTGGTGAGTGGGGGGGTGTGATGAGTTGGAATGGTGTGGGGAGTGGGGAGTCTGTGTAGTTGGAGTGGTGTTGGGAGTTGTGGTGTGTGGTGAGTGGGAGATGTGTTGGGAGTGGGAGTGGTGGGAGGATTTAGGGGTGTGGTGAGTGGGGAGTGTGAGGAGTTGGAGGGGAGTGAGGATTATGGGGGAGTGGTGAGAGGGGGGTGTGAGGAGTGGAGGCGTGTGAGGATTTGCGGGGTGTGGTGAGTGGGGGCTGTGAGGAGTTGGAGGGGCGTGAGGAGTGGGAGGGGTGTGAGGATTTGGGGGGTGTAGTGAGTGGGAGGTGTGAGTAGTGGGAGGGGTGTGAGGATTTGGGGGGTGTGGTCAGTGGGGTGTGTGAGGAGTGGGAAGGGTGTGAGGAGTTGGAGGGTTGAGTGGAGTGGGAGGGGTGTGAGGAGTAGGAGGGGTGTGAGGAGTGGGAGGGGTGTGAGGAGTGGGAGGGGTGTGAGGAGTGGGAGGGGTGTGAGGAGTTGGAGGGTTGAGTGGAGTGGGAGGGGTGTGAGGAGTGGGAGGAGTGGGAGGAGTGTGAGGATTTGGGGGGTGTGGTGAGTGGGGGGTGTGAGGAGTGGGAGGGGTGTGAAGAGATGGAATGGTGTGAGGAGTGGGAGGGGTGTGAGGAGTGGGAGGGGTGTGAGTAGTGGGAGGAGTGTGAAGATTTGGGGGGTGTGGTGAGTGGGGGTTGTGAGGAGTTGGAGGGTTGTGAGGAGTGGGAGGATTGTGATGAGTGGGTGGGGTGTGAGGATTTGGGGGTGTGGTGAGTGGGGGGTGTGAGGAGTGGGAGGGGTGTGAGGATTTGGGGGTTGTGATGAGTGGGGGGTGTGAGGATTGGGAGAAGTTTGGTCAGTGGGGGGTGTGAGGAGTTGGAGGGGCGTTAGGAGTGGGAGGGGTGTGAGGATTTGGGGGGTGTAGTGAGTGGGAGGTGTGAGGAGTGGGAGGGGTGTGAGGATTTGGGGGTTGTGATGAGTGGGGGGTGTGAGGATTGGGAGAAGTTTGGTCAGTGGGGGGTGTGAGGAGTGGGAGGGGTATGGTCAATGGGGTGTGTGAGGAGTGGGGTGTGAGGAGTTGTAGGGTTGAGAGGAGTGGGAGGGGTGTGAGGAGTAGCAGGGGTGTGAGGAGTGGGAGGAGTGGGAAGGGTGTGAGGAGTTGGAGTGTTGAGAGGAGATGGAGGGATGTGAGGATTTCGGGGGTGTGATGAGTGTGAGGGGTGTGAGCAGTGGGAGGGATGTGAGGATTTGGGGGTGTGGTGAGTGGGGTGTGTGAGGAGTCGGAGGGGTGTGAGGAGTGGGAGGGGTGTGATGAGAGGGAGGAATATTGGGATTTGGGGGGTGTGGTGAGTAGGGGGTGTGAAGAGTGGGAGGGGTGTGAGGAATGGGAGGAGTGTGAGGATTTGAGGGTGTGGTGAGTGTGAGGGGTGTGAGGAGTGGGAGGGGCTGAGGACTGGGAGGGGTGTGAGGAGTGGGAGGGGTGTGAGGAGTGGGAGGGGTGTGAGGAGTCGGAGGGGTGTGAGGATTGGGGGTGTGGTGAGTGGGAGTGGTGTGAGGAGTGGGAGTGGTGTGAGGAGTGGGGGTGTGGTGAGTGGGAGGGGTGTGAGGAGTGGGAGGGGTGTGAGGAGTGGGATGAGTGTGAGGATTTGGGGGGTGTGGTGACTGGGGGGGTGTGATGAGTTGGAATGGTGTGGGGAGTGGGGGGTCTGTGTAGTTGGAGTGGTGTTGGGAGTTGTGGTGTGTGGGGAGTGGGAGATGTGTTGGGAGTGGGAGTGGTGGGAGGATTTAGGGGTGTGGTGAGTGGGGAGTGTGAGGAGTTGGAGGGGAGTGAGGATTAGGGGGGAGTGGTGAGAGGGGGGTGTGAGGAGTGGAGGCGTGTGAGGATTTGCGGGGTGTGGTGAGTGGGGGCTGTGAGGAGTTGGAGGGGCGTGAGGAGTGGGAGGGGTGTGAGGATTTGGGGGGTGTAGTGAGTGGGAGGTGTGAGTAGTGGGAGGGGTGTGAGGATTTGGGGGGTGTGGTCAGTGGGGTGTGTGAGGAGTGGGAAGGGTGTGAGGAGTTGGAGGGTTGAGTGGAGTGGGAGGGGTGTGAGGAGTAGGAGGGGTGTGAGGAGTGGGAGGGGTGTGAGGAGTGGGAGGGGTGTGAGGAGTGGGAGGGGTGTGAGGAGTTGGAGGGTTGAGTGGAGTGGGAGGGGTGTGAGGAGTAGGAGGGGTGTGAGGAGTGGGAGGGGTGTGAGGAGTGGGAGGGGTGTGAGGAGTGGGAGGAGTGGGAGGAGTGTGAGGATTTGGGGGGTGTGGTGAGTGGGGGGTGTGAAGAGTGGGAGGGGTGTGAAGAGATGGAATGGTGTGAGGAGTGGGAGGGGTGTGAGGAGTGGGAGGGGCTGAGGACTGGGAGGGGTGTGAGGAGTGGGAGGGGTGTGAGGAGTGGGAGGGGTGTGAGGAGTCGGAGGGGTGTGAGGATTGGGGGTGTGGTGAGTGGGAGTGGTGTGAGGAGTGGGAGTGGTGTGAGGAGTGGGGGTGTGGTGAGTGGGAGGGGTGTGAGGAGTGGGAGGGGTGTGAGGAGTGGGATGAGTGTGAGGATTTGGGGTGTGTGGTGAGTGGGGGGGTGTGATGAGTTGGAATGGTGTGGGGAGTGGGGGGTCTGTGTAGTTGGAGTGGTGTTGGGAGTTGTTGTGTGTGGGGAGTGGGAGATGTGTTGGGAGTGGGAGTGGTGGGAGGATTTAGGGGTGTGGTGAGTGGGGAGTGTGAGGAGTTGGAGGGGAGTGAGGATTAGGGGGGAGTGGTGAGAGGGGGGTGTGAGGAGTGGAGGCGTGTGAGGATTTGCGGGGTGTGGTGAGTGGGGGCTGTGAGGAGTTGGAGGGGCGTGAGGAGTGGGAGGGGTGTGAGGATTTGGGGGGTGTAGTGAGTGGGAGGTGTGAGTAGTGGGAGGGGTGTGAGGATTTGGGGGGTGTGGTCAGTGGGGTGTGTGAGGAGTGGGAAGGGTGTGAGGAGTTGGAGGGTTGAGTGGAGTGGGAGGGGTGTGAGGAGTAGGAGGGGTGTGAGGAGTGGGAGGGGTGTGAGGAGTGGGAGGGGTGTGAGGAGTGGGAGGGGTGTGAGGAGTTGGAGGGTTGAGTGGAGTGGGAGGGGTGTGAGGAGTAGGAGGGGTGTGAGGAGTGGGAGGGGTGTGAGGAGTGGGAGGGGTGTGAGGAGTGGGAGGAGTGGGAGGAGTGTGAGGATTTGGGGGGTGTGGTGAGTGGGGGGTGTGAAGAGTGGGAGGGGTGTGAAGAGATGGAATGGTGTGAGGAGTGGGAGGGGTGTGAGGAGTGGGAGGGGTGTGAGTAGTGGGAGGAGTGTGAAGATTTGGGGGGTGTGGTGAGTGGGGGTTGTGAGGAGTTGGAGGGTTGTGAGGAGTGGGAGGATTGTGATGAGTGGGTGGGGTGTGAGGATTTGGGGGTGTGGTGAGTGGGGGGTGTGAGGAGTGGGAGGGGTGTGAGGATTTGGGGGTTGTGATGAGTGGGGGGTGTGTGGATTGGGAGAAGTTTGGTCAGTGGGGGGTGTGAGGAGTTGGAGGGGCGTTAGGAGTGGGAGGGGTGTGAGGATTTGGGGGGTGTAGTGAGTGGGAGGTGTGAGGAGTGGGAGGGGTGTGAGGATTTGGGGGTTGTGATGAGTGGGGGGTGTGAGGATTGGGAGAAGTTTGGTCAGTGGGGGGTGTGAGGAGTGGGAGGGGTATGGTCAATGGGGTGTGTGAGGAGTGGGGTGTGAGGAGTTGTAGGGTTGAGAGGAGTGGGAGGGGTGTGAGGAGTAGCAGGGGTGTGAGGAGTGGGAGGAGTGGGAAGATTTGAGGGTGTGGTGAGTGGGAGGGCTGTGAGGAGTGGAAGGGGTGTGAGGATTTGTGGGGTGTGGTGAATGGGGGCTGAGAGGAGTGGGAAGGGTGTGAGGAGTTGGAGTGTTGAGAGGAGATGGAGGGGTGTGAGGATTTCGGGGGTGTGATGAGTGTGAGGGGTGTGAGGAGTGGGAGGGATGTGAGGATTTGGGGGTGTGGTGAGTGGGGTGTGTGAGGAGTCGGAGGGGTGTGAGGAGTGGGAGGGGTGTGATGAGAGGGAGGAATATTGGGATTTGGGGGGTGTGGTGAGTGTGAGGGGTGTGAGGAGTGGGAGTGGTGTGAGGAGTGGGATGGGTGTGAGGATTTGGGGGGTGTAGTGAGTGGTAGGTGTGAGGAGTTGGAGGGGCTGAGGACTGGGAGGGGTGTGAGGAGTGGGAGGTGTGTGATGAGAGGGAGGAATGTGAGAATTTGGGGGGTGTGGTGAGTAGGGGGTGTGAAGAGTGGGAGGGGTGTGAGGAGTGGGAGGGGTGTGAGGAGTGGGAAGGCTGTGAGGATTAGGGGGGAGTGGTGAGTGGGGGTGTGAGGAGCGGGAGCGGTGTGAGGATTTGGGGGGTGTGGTGAGTGGGGAAATGAGGAGTGGGAGGGGTGTGAGGATTGGGAGAAGTTTGGTCAGTGGGGGGTGTGAGGAGTGGGAGGGGTATGGTCAGTGGGGTGTGTGAGGAGTGGGGTGTGAGGAGTTGTAGGGTTGAGAGGAGTGGGAGGGGTGTGAGGAGTAGGAGGGGTGTGAGGAGTGGGAGGAGTGGGAAGATTTGAGGGTGTGGTGAGTGGGAGGGCTGTGAGGAGTGGAAGGGGTGTGAGGATTTGTGGGGTGTGGTGAATGGGGGCTGAGAGGAGTGGGAGGGGTGTGAGGAGTGGGAGGGGTGTGAGGATTTGGGGGGTGTGGTGAGTGGGGGCTGAGAGGAGTGGGAGGGGTGTGAGGAGTGGGAGGGGTGTGAGGATTTAGGGGGTGTGGTGAATGGGGGCTGAGAGGAGTGGGAGGGGTGTGGTCAGTGGAGTGTGTGAAGAGTGGGAAGGGTGTGAGGAGTTGGACGGTTGAGAGGAGATGGAGGGGTGTGAGGATTTGGGGGGTGTGGTGAGTGGGGATATGAGGAGTGGGAGGGGTGTGAGGATTGGGAGAAGTTTGGTCAGTGGGGGGTGTGAGGAGTGGGAGGGGTGTGAGGATTTAGGGGGTGTGGTGAGTGGGGGGTGTGAGGAGTGGGAAGGGTGTGAGGAGTTGGAGGGCTGTGAGGAGCGGGAGGGGTGTGATGATTTCGGGGGTGTGGTGAGTGGGTGGTGTGAGGATTTGGGAGGTGTGGTGAGTGTGTGGTGTGAGGAGTCGGAGGGGTGTGAGGAGTGGGAGGGGTGTGAGGAGTGGGAGGGGTGTGAGGAGTGGGAGGGGTGTGAGGAGTCGGAGGGGTGTGAGGATTGGGGGTGTGGTGAGTGGGAGTGGTGTGAGGAGTGGGTGTGTGGTGAGTGGGAGGGGTGTGAGGAGTGGGAGGAGTGTGAGGATTTGGGGGGTGTGGGGAGTGGGGGGTCTGTGTAGTTGGAGTGGTGTTGGGAGTTGTGGTGTGTGGGGAGTGGGAGATGTGTTGGGAGTGGGAGTGGTGGGAGGATTTAGGGGTGTGGTGAGTGGGGAGTGTGAAGAGTTGGAGGGGAGTGAGGAGTGGGATGGGTGTGAGGATTTGGGGGTGGTGGTGAGTGGGGGTGTGAGTAGTAGGAGCGGTGTGAGAAGTGGGAGGGGTATGAGGATTTGAGGGGTCGTGAGTGGGGTGTGTGAAGTGTTGGAGGGGTGTGAGGAGTGGGAGGGGTGTGAGGATTAGGCGGAGTGGTGAGAGGGGGGTGTGAGGAGTGGAGGCGTGTGAGGATTTGCGGGGTGTGGTGAGTGGGGGCTGTGAGGAGTTGGAGGGGCGTGAGGAGTGGGAGGGGTGTGAGGATTTGGGGGGTGTAGTGAGTGGGAGGTGTGAGTAGTGGGAGGGGTGTGAGGAGTGTGAGGATTTGGGGGTGTGGTGAGTGGGAGGGGTGTGAGGAGTGGGAGGGGTGTGAGGAGTTGGAATGGTGTGTGGAGTGGGGGGTGTGGGTCGATGCAGGGGTGTTGGGAGTTGGGGTGTGTGGGGAGTGGGAGATGTGTTGGGAGTGGGAGGGGTGTGAGGATTTTGTGGTGCGGTGAGTGGGGAGTGTGAGGAGTTGGAGGGGTGTGAGGAGTGGGTTGGGTGTGAGGATTTGGGGGTGGTGGTGAGTGGGGGTGTGAGTAGCAGGAGGGGTGTGAGAAGTGGGAGGGGTATGAGGATTTGGGGGGTGGTGAGTGGGGTGTGTGAATTGCTGGAGGGGTGTAAGGAGTGGGAGCGGTGTGAGGAGTGGGAAGGGTGTGATGATTTGGGGGGTGTGGTGAGTGGGGGGTGTGAGGAGTGGGAGGGGTGTGAGGAGTGGGAAGGCTGGGAGGATTAGTGAGGAGTGGTGAGAGGGGGGTGTGAGGAGAGGGATGGGTGTGAGGATTTGGGGGCGTGGTGAGTGGGGGCTTTGAGGAGTTGGAGGGCTGAGAGGAGTTGGAGTGGCGTGAGGATTGGGAGGGGTGTGAGGATTTGGGGGGTGTAGTGAGTGGGAGGTGTGAGGAGTGGGAGGGGTGTGAGGATTTGTGGGGTGTGGTGAGTGGGGGGTGTGAGGAGTGGGAGGGGTGTGGTCAGTCGGGTGTGTGAGGAGTGGGAAGGGTGTGAGGAGTGGGAGGGGTGTGAGGAGTTCAAGGGTTGAGAGGAGTGGGAGGGGTGTGAGGAGTAGGAGGTTTGTGAGGAGTGGGAGGGGTTTGGTCAGTGGGGGGTGTGAGGAGTGGGAAGGGTGTGAGGAGTGGGAGGGGTGTGAGGAGTGGGAGGGGTGTGATGATTTGGGGGCTGTGGTGAATGGGGGCTGTGAGGAGTTGGAGGGTTGTGAGGAGTGGGAGGATTGTGATGAGTGGGTGGGGTGTGAGGATTTGGGGGTGTGGTGAGTGGGGGGGTGTGAGGAGTGGGAGGGGTGTGAGGATTTGGGGGGTGTGGTGAGTGGGGGCTGTGAGGAGTTGGAGGGCTGAGAGGAGTTGGAGGGGCATGAGGAGTGGGAGGGGTGTGAGGAGTGGGAGGGGTGTGATGATTTGGGGGCTGTGGTGAATGGGGGCTGAGAGGAGTTGGAGGGGCATGAAGAGTGGGAGGGGTGTGAGGAGTTGGAATGGTGTGGGGAGTGGGGGGTGTGGGTAGTTGGAGGGGTGTGAGGATTTGGGGGGTGGTGAGTGGGAGGGGTGTGTGGAGTGGGAGGAGTGTGATGAGTGTGTGTGAGGATTTGGGGGTGTGATCAGTGGGGGCTGTGACGAGTGGGAGGGGTGTGAGGAGTGGGAGCGGTGTGAGTAGTTGGAGCGGTGTGAGGAGTGGGGGCTGTGAAGAGTTAGAGGGGTGTGAAGAGTGGGAGGGGTGTGAGGAGTGGGAAGGGTGTGATGATTTGGGGGGTGTAGTGAGTGGGAGGTGTGAGTAGTTGGAGCGGTGTGAGGAGTGGGGGCTGTGAAGAGTTAGAGGGGTGTGAGGAGTGGGAGGGGTGTGAGGAGTGGGAGGGGTGTGAGGAGTGGGAAGGCGGTGAGGATTAGGGGGGAGTGGTGAGTGGGGGTGTGAGGAGTGGGAGCGGTGTGAGGATTTGGGGGGTGTGGTGAGTGGGGATATGAGGAGTGGGAGGGGTGTGAGGATTGGGAGAAGTTTGGTCAGTGGGGGGTGTGAGGAGTGGGAGGGGTGTGAGGAGTTGGAGGGGCGTGAGGAGTGTGAGGGGTGTGAGGATTTAGGGGGTGTGGTGAGTGGGGGGTGTGAGGAGTGGGAGGGGTGTGAGGAGTGGGAGGGGTGTGAGGAGTGGGAGGGGTGTGAGGAGTGGGAGGGGTGTGACGAGTCGGAGGGGTGTGAGGATTGGGGGTGTGGTGAGTGGGAGTGGTGTGAGGAGTGGGAGTGGTGTGAGGAGTGGGGGTGTGGTGACTGGGAGGGGTGTGAGGAGTGGGAGGGGTGTGAGGAGTGGGAGGAGTGTGAGGATTTGGGGGGTGTGGGGAGTGGGGGGTCTGTGTAGATGGAGGGGTGTTGGGAGTTGTGGTGTGTGGGGAGTGGGAGATGTGTTGGGAGTGGGAGTGGTGGGAGGATTTAGGGGTGTGGTGAGTGGGGAGTGTGAGGAGTTGGAGGGGAGTGAGGAGTGGGATGGGTGTGAGGATTTGGGGGTGGTGGTGAGTGGGGGTGTGAGTAGTAGGAGCGGTGTGAGAAGTGGGAGGGGTATGAGGATTTGAGGGGTCGTGAGTGGGGTGTGTGAAGTGTTGGAGGGGTGTGAGGAGTGGGAGGGGTGTGAGGATTAGGGGGGAGTGGTGAGAGGGGGGTGTGAGGAGTGGAGGCGTGTGAGGATTTGCGGGGTGTGGTGAGTGGGAGCTGTGAGGAGTTGGAGGGGCGTGAGGAGTGTGAGGGGTGTGAGGATTTGGGGGGTGTAGTGAGTGGGAGGTGTGAGTAGTGGGAGGGGTGTGAGGATTTGGGGGGTGTGTTGAGTGGGAGGTGTGAGTAGTGGGAGGGGTGTGAGGATTTGGGGGGTGTGGTGAGTGGGAGGTGTGAGTAGTGGGAGGGGTGTGAGGATTTGGGGGTTGTAGTGAGTGGGAGGTGTGAGTAGTGGGAGGGGTGTGAGGATTTGGGGGGTGTGGTGAGTGGGAGGTGTGAGTAGTGGGAGGGGTGTGAGGATTTGGGGGGTGTGGTCAGTGGGGTGTGTGAGGAGTGGGAAGGGTGTGAGGAGTTGGAGGGTTGAGTGTAGTGGGAGGGGTGTGAGGAGTAGGAGGGGTGTGAGGAGTGGGAGGGGTGTGAGGAGTGGGAGGAGTGGGAGGAGTGTGAGGATTTGGGTGGTGTGGTGAGTGGGGGGTGTGAAGAGTGGGAGGGTTGTGAGGTGTGGGAGGAGTGGGAGGATTTGAGGGTGTGGTGAGTGTGAGGGGTGTGAGGAGTGGGAGGGGTGTGAGTAGTGGGAGGAGTGTGAAGATTTGGGGGGTGTGGTGAGTGGGGGTTGTGAGGAGTTGGAGGGTTGTGAGGAGTGGGAGGATTGTGATGAGTGGGTGGGGTGTGAGGATTTGGGGGTGTGGTGAGTGGGGTGTGTGAGGAGTGGGAGGGGTGTGAGGATTTGGGGGGTGTGGTGAGTGGGGGGTGTGAGGAGTGGGAGGGGTGTGGTCAGTGGGGTGTGTGAGGAGTGGGAAGGGTGTGAGGAGTTGGAGGGTTGAGAGGAGTGGGAGGGGTGAGAGGAGTAGGAGGTGTGTGAGGAGTGGGAGGGGAGTGAGGAGTGGGTGGGGTTTTGGTCAGTGGGGGGTGTGAGGAGTGGGAAGGGTGTGAGGAGTGGGAGGGGTGTGATGATTTGGGGGGTGTGGTGAGTGGGGGGTGTGAGGATTGGGAGGGGTGTGAGGATTTGGGGGGTGTGGTGAGTGGGGGCTGAGAGGAGTGGGAGGGGTGTGAGGAGTGGGAGGGGTGTGAGGATTTAGGGGGTGTGGTGAATGGGGGCTGAGAGGAGTGGGAGGGGTGTGGTCAGTGGAGTGTGTGAAGAGTGGGAAGGGTGTGAGGAGTTGGACGGTTGAGAGGAGATGGAGGGGTGTGAGGATTTGGGGGGTGTGGTGAGTGGGGATATGAGGAGTGGGAGGGGTGTGAGTGATTGGGAGAAGTTTGGTCAGTGGGGGGTGTGAGGAGTGGGAGGGGTGTGAGGATTTAGGGGGTGTGGTGAGTGGGGGGTGTGAGGAGTGGGAAGGGTGTGAGGAGTTGGAGGGCTGTGAGGAGCGGGAGGGGTGTGAGGATTTCGGGGGTGTGGTGAGTGGGTGGTGTGAGGATTTGGGAGGTGTGGTGAGTGTGTGGTGTGAGGAGTCGGAGGGGTGTGAGGAGTGGGAGGGGTGTGAGGAGTGGGAGGGGTGTGAGGAGTGGGAGGGGTGTGAGGAGTCGGAGGGGTGTGAGGATTGGGGGTGTGGTGAGTGGGAGTGGTGTGAGGAGTGGGGGTGTGGTGAGTGGGAGGGGTGTGAGGAGTGGGAGGAGTGTGAGGATTTGGGGGGTGTGGGGAGTGGGGGGTCTGTGTAGTTGGAGTGGTGTTGGGAGTTGTGGTGTGTGGGGAGTGGGAGATGTGTTGGGAGTGGGAGTGGTGGGAGGATTTAGGGGTGTGGTGAGTGGGGAGTGTGAAGAGTTGGAGGGGAGTGAGGAGTGGGATGGGTGTGAGGATTTGGGGGTGGTGGTGAGTGGGGGTGTGAGTAGTAGGAGCGGTGTGAGAAGTGGGAGGGGTATGAGGATTAGAGGGGTCGTGAGTGGGGTGTGTGAAGTGTTGGAGGGGTGTGAGGAGTGGGAGGGGTGTGAGGATTAGGCGGAGTGGTGAGAGGGGGGTGTGAGGAGTGGAGGCGTGTGAGGATTTGCGGGGTGTGGTGAGTGGGGGCTGTGAGGAGTTGGAGGGGCGTGAGGTGTGGGAGGGGTGTGAGGATTTGGGGGGTGTAGTGAGTGGGAGGTGTGAGTAGTGGGAGGGGTGTGAGGAGTGTGAGGATTTGGGGGTGTGGTGAGTGGGAGGGGTGTGAGGAGTGGGAGGGGTGTGAGGAGTTGGAATGGTGTGTGGAGTGGGGGGTGTGGGTCGATGCAGGGGTGTTGGGAGTTGGGGTGTGTGGGGAGTGGGAGATGTGTTGGGAGTGGGAGGGGTGTGAGGATTTTGTGGTGCGGTGAGTGGGGAGTGTGAGGAGTTGGAGGGGTGTGAGGAGTGGGTTGGGTGTGAGGATTTGGGGGTGGTGGTGAGTGGGGGTGTGAGTAGCAGGAGGGGTGTGAGAAGTGGGAGGGGTATGAGGATTTGGGGGGTGGTGAGTGGGGTGTGTGAATTGCTGGAGGGGTGTAAGGAGTGGGAGCGGTGTGAGGAGTGGGAAGGGTGTGATGATTTGGGGGGTGTGGTGAGTGGGGGGTGTGAGGAGTGGGAGGGGTGTGAGGAGTGGGAAGGCTGGGAGGATTAGTGAGGAGTGGTGAGAGGGGGGTGTGAGGAGAGGGATGGGTGTGAGGATTTGGGGGCGTGGTGAGTGGGGGCTTTGAGGAGTTGGAGGGCTGAGAGGAGTTGGAGTGGCGTGAGGATTGGGAGGGGTGTGAGGATTTGGGGGGTGTAGTGAGTGGGAGGTGTGAGGAGTGGGAGGGGTGTGAGGATTTGTGGGGTGTGGTGAGTGGGGGGTGTGAGGAGTGGGAGGGGTGTGGTCAGTCGGGTGTGTGAGGAGTGGGAAGGGTGTGAGGAGTGGGAGGGGTGTGAGGAGTTCAAGGGTTGAGAGGAGTGGGAGGGGTGTGAGGAGTAGGAGGTTTGTGAGGAGTGGGAGGGGTTTGGTCAGTGGGGGGTGTGAGGAGTGGGAAGGGTGTGAGGAGTGGGAGGGGTGTGAGGAGTGGGAGGGGTGTGATGATTTGGGGGCTGTGGTGAATGGGGGCTGTGAGGAGTTGGAGGGTTGTGAGGAGTGGGAGGATTGTGATGAGTGGGTGGGGTGTGAGGATTTGGGGGTGTGGTGAGTGGGGGGTGTGAGGAGTGGGAGGGGTGTGAGGATTTGGGGGGTGTGGTGAGTGGGGGCTGTGAGGAGTTGGAGGGCTGAGAGGAGTTGGAGGGGCATGAGGAGTGGGAGGGGTGTGAGGAGTGGGAGGGGTGTGATGATTTGGGGGCTGTGGTGAATGGGGGCTGAGAGGAGTTGGAGGGGCATGAAGAGTGGGAGGGGTGTGAGGAGTTGGAATGGTGTGGGGAGTGGGGGGTGTGGGTAGTTGGAGGGGTGTGAGGATTTGGGGGGTGGTGAGTGGGAGGGGTGTGTGGAGTGGGAGGAGTGTGATGAGTGTGTGTGAGGATTTGGGGGTGTGATCAGTGGGGGCTGTGACGAGTGGGAGGGGTGTGAGGAGTGGGAGCGGTGTGAGTAGTTGGAGCGGTGTGAGGAGTGGGGGCTGTGAAGAGTTAGAGGGGTGTGAAGAGTGGGAGGGGTGTGAGGAGTGGGAAGGGTGTGATGATTTGGGGGGTGTAGTGAGTGGGAGGTGTGAGTAGTTGGAGCGGTGTGAGGAGTGGGGGCTGTGAAGAGTTAGAGGGGTGTGAGGAGTGGGAGGGGTGTGAGGAGTGGGAGGGGTGTGAGGAGTGGGAAGGCGGTGAGGATTAGGGGGGAGTGGTGAGTGGGGGTGTGAGGAGTGGGAGCGGTGTGAGGATTTGGGGGGTGTGGTGAGTGGGGATATGAGGAGTGGGAGGGGTGTGAGGATTGGGAGAAGTTTGGTCAGTGGGGGGTGTGAGGAGTGGGAGGGGTGTGAGGAGTTGGAGGGGCGTGAGGAGTGTGAGGGGTGTGAGGATTTAGGGGGTGTGGTGAGTGGGGGGTGTGAGGAGTGGGAGGGGTGTGAGGAGTGGGAGGGGTGTGAGGAGTGGGAGGGGTGTGAGGAGTGGGAGGGGTGTGACGAGTCGGAGGGGTGTGAGGATTGGGGGTGTGGTGAGTGGGAGTGGTGTGAGGAGTGGGAGTGGTGTGAGGAGTGGGGGTGTGGTGACTGGGAGGGGTGTGAGGAGTGGGAGGGGTGTGAGGAGTGGGAGGAGTGTGAGGATTTGGGGGGTGTGGGGAGTGGGGGGTCTGTGTAGATGGAGGGGTGTTGGGAGTTGTGGTGTGTGGGGAGTGGGAGATGTGTTGGGAGTGGGAGTGGTGGGAGGATTTAGGGGTGTGGTGAGTGGGGAGTGTGAGGAGTTGGAGGGGAGTGAGGAGTGGGATGGGTGTGAGGATTTGGGGGTGGTGGTGAGTGGGGGTGTGAGTAGTAGGAGCGGTGTGAGAAGTGGGAGGGGTATGAGGATTTGAGGGGTCGTGAGTGGGGTGTGTGAAGTGTTGGAGGGGTGTGAGGAGTGGGAGGGGTGTGAGGATTAGGGGGGAGTGGTGAGAGGGGGGTGTGAGGAGTGGAGGCGTGTGAGGATTTGCGGGGTGTGGTGAGTGGGAGCTGTGAGGAGTTGGAGGGGCGTGAGGAGTGTGAGGGGTGTGAGGATTTGGGGGGTGTAGTGAGTGGGAGGTGTGAGTAGTGGGAGGGGTGTGAGGATTTGGGGGGTGTGTTGAGTGGGAGGTGTGAGTAGTGGGAGGGGTGTGAGGATTTGGGGGGTGTGGTGAGTGGGAGGTGTGAGTAGTGGGAGGGGTGTGAGGATTTGGGGGGTGTAGTGAGTGGGAGGTGTGAGTAGTGGGAGGGGTGTGAGGATTTGGGGGGTGTGGTGAGTGGGAGGTGTGAGTAGTGGGAGGGGTGTGAGGATTTGGGGGGTGTGGTCAGTGGGGTGTGTGAGGAGTGGGAAGGGTGTGAGGAGTTGGAGGGTTGAGTGTAGTGGGAGGGGTGTGAGGAGTAGGAGGGGTGTGAGGAGTGGGAGGGGTGTGAGGAGTGGGAGGAGTGGGAGGAGTGTGAGGATTTGGGTGGTGTGGTGAGTGGGGGGTGTGAAGAGTGGGAGGGTTGTGAGGTGTGGGAGGAGTGGGAGGATTTGAGGGTGTGGTGAGTGTGAGGGGTGTGAGGAGTGGGAGGGGTGTGAGTAGTGGGAGGAGTGTGAAGATTTGGGGGGTGTGGTGAGTGGGGGTTGTGAGGAGTTGGAGGGTTGTGAGGAGTGGGAGGATTGTGATGAGTGGGTGGGGTGTGAGGATTTGGGGGTGTGGTGAGTGGGGTGTGTGAGGAGTGGGAGGGGTGTGAGGATTTGGGGGGTGTGGTGAGTGGGGGCTGTGAGGAGTTGGAGGACTGAGAGGAGTTGGAGGGGCGTTAGGAGTGGGAGGGGTGTGAGGATTTGGGGGGTGTGGTGAGTGGGGGGTGTGAGGAGTGGGAGGGGTGTGGTCAGTGGGGTGTGTGAGGAGTGGGAAGGGTGTGAGGAGTTGGAGGGTTGAGAGGAGTGGGAGGGGTGAGAGGAGTAGGAGGTGTGTGAGGAGTGGGAGGGGAGTGAGGAGTGGGTGGGGTTTTGGTCAGTGGGGGGTGTGAGGAGTGGGAAGGGTGTGAGGAGTGGGAGGGGTGTGATGATTTGGGGGGTGTGGTGAGTGGGGGGTGTGAGGATTGGGAGGGGTGTGAGGATTTGGGGGGTGTGGTGAGTGGGGGCTGAGAGGAGTGGGAGGGGTGTGAGGAGTGGGAGGGGTGTGAGGATTTAGGGGGTGTGGTGAATGGGGGCTGAGAGGAGTGGGAGGGGTGTGGTCAGTGGAGTGTGTGAAGAGTGGGAAGGGTGTGAGGAGTTGGACGGTTGAGAGGAGATGGAGGGGTGTGAGGATTTGGGGGGTGTGGTGAGTGGGGATATGAGGAGTGGGAGGGGTGTGAGTGATTGGGAGAAGTTTGGTCAGTGGGGGGTGTGAGGAGTGGGAGGGGTGTGAGGATTTAGGGGGTGTGGTGAGTGGGGGGTGTGAGGAGTGGGAAGGGTGTGAGGAGTTGGAGGGCTGTGAGGAGCGGGAGGGGTGTGAGGATTTCGGGGGTGTGGTGAGTGGGTGGTGTGAGGATTTGGGAGGTGTGGTGAGTGTGTGGTGTGAGGAGTCGGAGGGGTGTGAGGAGTGGGAGGGGTGTGAGGAGTGGGAGGGGTGTGAGGAGTGGGAGGGGTGTGAGGAGTCGGAGGGGTGTGAGGATTGGGGGTGTGGTGAGTGGGAGTGGTGTGAGGAGTGGGGGTGTGGTGAGTGGGAGGGGTGTGAGGAGTGGGAGGAGTGTGAGGATTTGGGGGGTGTGGGGAGTGGGGGGTCTGTGTAGTTGGAGTGGTGTTGGGAGTTGTGGTGTGTGGGGAGTGGGAGATGTGTTGGGAGTGGGAGTGGTGGGAGGATTTAGGGGTGTGGTGAGTGGGGAGTGTGAAGAGTTGGAGGGGAGTGAGGAGTGGGATGGGTGTGAGGATTTGGGGGTGGTGGTGAGTGGGGGTGTGAGTAGTAGGAGCGGTGTGAGAAGTGGGAGGGGTATGAGGATTAGAGGGGTCGTGAGTGGGGTGTGTGAAGTGTTGGAGGGGTGTGAGGAGTGGGAGGGGTGTGAGGATTAGGCGGAGTGGTGAGAGGGGGGTGTGAGGAGTGGAGGCGTGTGAGGATTTGCGGGGTGTGGTGAGTGGGGGCTGTGAGGAGTTGGAGGGGCGTGAGGAGTGGGAGGGGTGTGAGGATTTGGGGGGTGTAGTGAGTGGGAGGTGTGAGTAGTGGGAGGGGTGTGAGGAGTGTGAGGATTTGGGGGTGTGGTGAGTGGGAGGGGTGTGAGGAGTTGGAATGGTGTGTGGAGTGGGGGGTGTGGGTCGATGCAGGGGTGTTGGGAGTTGGGGTGTGTGGGGAGTGGGAGATGTGTTGGGAGTGGGAGGGGTGTGAGGATTTTGTGGTGCGGTGAGTGGGGAGTGTGAGGAGTTGGAGGGTTGTGAGGAGTGGGTTGGGTGTGAGGATTTGGGGGTGGTGGTGAGTGGGGGTGTGAGTAGCAGGAGGGGTGTGAGAAGTGGGAGGGGTATGAGGATTTGGGGGGTGGTGAGTGGGGTGTGTGAATTGCTGGAGGGGTGTAAGGAGTGGGAGCGGTGTGAGGAGTGGGAAGGGTGTGATGATTTGGGGGGTGTGGTGAGTGGGGGGTGTGAGGAGTGGGAGGGGTGTGAGGAGTGGGAAGGCTGGGAGGATTAGTGAGGAGTGGTGAGAGGGGGGTGTGAGGAGAGGGATGGGTGTGAGGATTTGGGGGCGTGGTGAGTGGGGGCTTTGAGGAGTTGGAGGGCTGAGAGGAGTTGGAGTGGCGTGAGGATTGGGAGGGGTGTGAGGATTTGGGGGGTGTAGTGAGTGGGAGGTGTGAGGAGTGGGAGAGGTGTGAGGATTTGTGGGGTGTGGTGAGTGGGGGGTGTGAGGAGTGGGAGGGGTGTGATCAGTCGGGTGTGTGAGGAGTGGGAAGGGTGTGAGGAGTGGGAGGGGTGTGAGGAGTTCGAGGGTTGAGAGGAGTGGGAGGGGTGTGAGGAGTAGGAGGTTTGTGAGGAGTGGGAGGGGTTTGGTCAGTGGGGGGTGTGAGGAGTGGGAAGGGTGTGAGGAGTGGGAGGGGTGTGAGGAGTGGGAGGGGTGTGATGATTTGGGGGCTGTGGTGAATGGGGGCTGTGAGGAGTTGGAGGGTTGTGAGGAGTGGGAGGATTGTGATGAGTGGGTGGGGTGTGAGGATTTGGGGGTGTGGTGAGTGGGGGCTGTGAGGAGCTGGAGGGCTGAGAGGAGTTGGAGGGGCATGAGGAGTGGGAGGGGTGTGAGGAGTGGGAGGGGTGTGAGGAGTGGGAGGGGTGTGATGATTTGGGGGCTGTGGTGAATGGGGGCTGAGAGGAGTTGGAGGGGCATGAAGAGTGGGAGGGGTGTGAGGAGTTGGAATGGTGTGGGGAGTGGGGGGTGTGGGTAGTTGGAGGGGTGTGAGGATTTGGGGGGTGGTGAGTGGGAGGGGTGTGTGGAGTGGGAGGAGTGTGATGAGTGTGTGTGAGGATTTGGGGGTGTGATCAGTGGGGGCTGTGACGAGTGGGAGGGGTGTGAGGAGTGGGAGCGGTGTGAGTAGTTGGAGCGGTGTGAGGAGTGGGGGCTGTGAAGAGTTAGAGGGGTGTGAAGAGTGGGAGGGTGTGAGGAGTGGGAAGGGTGTGATGATTTGGGGGGTGTGGTGAGTGGGGGGTGTGAGGAGTGGGAGGGGTGTGAGGAGTGGGAGGGGTGTGAGGAGTGGGAAGGCTGTGAGGATTAGGGGGGAGTGGTGAGTGGGGGTGTGAGGAGTGGGAGCGGTGTGAGGATTTGGGGGGTGTGGTGAGTGGGGATATGAGGAGTGGGAGGGGTGTGAGGATTGGGAGAAGTTTGGTCAGTGGGGGGTGTGAGGAGTGGGAGGGGTGTGAGGAGTTGGAGGGGCGTGAGGAGTGTGAGGGGTGTGAGGATTTAGGGGGTGTGGTGAGTGGGGGGTGTGAGGAGTGGGAGGGGTGTGAGGAGTGGGAGGGGTGTGAGGAGTGGGAGGGGTGTGAGGAGTGGGAGGGGTGTGACGAGTCGGAGGGGTGTGAGGATTGGGGGTGTGGTGAGTGGGAGTGGTGTGAGGAGTGGGAGCGGTGTGAGTAGTTGGAGCGGTGTGAGGAGTGGGGGCTGTGAAGAGTTAGAGGGGTGTGAAGAGTGGGAGGGGTGTGAGGAGTGGGAAGGGTGTGATGATTTGGGGGGTGTGGTGAGTGGGGGGTGTGAGGAGTGGGAGGGGTGTGAGGAGTGGGAGGGGTGTGAGGAGTGGGAAGGCTGTGAGGATTAGGGGGGAGTGGTGAGTGGGGGTGTGAGGAGTGGGAGCGGTGTGAGGATTTGGGGGGTGTGGTGAGTGGGGATATGAGGAGTGGGAGGGGTGTGAGGATTGGGAGAAGTTTGGTCAGTGGGGGGTGTGAGGAGTGGGAGGGGTGTGAGGAGTTGGAGGGGCGTGAGGAGTGTGAGGGGTGTGAGGATTTAGGGGGTGTGGTGAGTGGGGGGTGGGAGGAGTGGGAGGGGTGTGAGGAGTGGGAGGGGTGTGAGGAGTGGGAGGGGTGTGAGGAGTGGGAGGGGTGTGACGAGTCGGAGGGGTGTGAGGATTGGGGGTGTGGTGAGTGGGAGTGGTGTGAGGAGTGGGAGTGGTGTGAGGAGTGGGGGTGTGGTGACTGGGAGGGGTGTGAGGAGTGGGAGGGGTGTGAGGAGTGGGAGGAGTGTGAGGATTTGGGGGGTGTGGGGAGTGGGGGGTCTGTGTAGATGGAGGGGTGTTGGGAGTTGTGGTGTGTGGGGAGTGGGAGATGTGTTGGGAGTGGGAGTGGTGGGAGGATTTAGGGGTGTGGTGAGTGGGGAGTGTGAGGAGTTGGAGGGGAGTGAGGAGTGGGATGGGTGTGAGGATTTGGGGGTGGTGGTGAGTGGGGGTGTGAGTAGTAGGAGCGGTGTGAGAAGTGGGAGGGGTATGAGGATTTGAGGGGTCTTAAGTGGGGTGTGTGAAGTGTTGGAGGGGTGTGAGGAGTGGGAGGGGTGTGAGGATTAGGGGGGAGTGGTGAGAGGGGGGTGTGAGGAGTGGAGGCGTGTGAGGATTTGCGGGGTGTGGTGAGTGGGAGCTGTGAGGAGTTGGAGGGGCGTGAGGAGTGTGAGGGGTGTGAGGATTTGGGGGGTGTAGTGAGTGGGAGGTGTGAGTAGTGGGAGGGGTGTGAGGATTTGGGGGGTGTGGTGAGTGGGAGGTGTGAGTAGTGGGAGGGGTGTGAGGATTTGGGGGGTGTGGTGAGTGGGAGGTGTGAGTAGTGGGAGGGGTGTGAGGATTTGGGGGGTGTAGTGAGTGGGAGGTGTGAGTAGTGGGAGGGGTGTGAGGATTTGGGGGGTGTGGTGAGTGGGAGGTGTGAGTAGCAGGAGGGGTGTGAGAAGTGGGAGGGGTATGAGGATTTGGGGGGTGGTGAGTGGGGTGTGTGAATTGCTGGAGGGGTGTAAGGAGTGGGAGCGGTGTGAGGAGTGGGAAGGGTGTGATGATTTGGGGGGTGTGGTGAGTGGGGGGTGTGAGGAGTGGGAGGGGTGTGAGGAGTGGGAAGGCTGGGAGGATTAGTGAGGAGTGGTGAGAGGGGGGTGTGAGGAGAGGGATGGGTGTGAGGATTTGGGGGCGTGGTGAGTGGGGGCTTTGAGGAGTTGGAGGGCTGAGAGGAGTTGGAGTGGCGTGAGGATTGGGAGGGGTGTGAGGATTTGGGGGGTGTAGTGAGTGGGAGGTGTGAGGAGTGGGAGGGGTGTGAGGATTTGTGGGGTGTGGTGAGTGGGGGGTGTGAGGAGTGGGAGGGGTGTGGTCAGTCGGGTGTGTGAGGAGTGGGAAGGGTGTGAGGAGTGGGAGGGGTGTGAGGAGTTCGAGGGTTGAGAGGAGTGGGAGGGGTGTGAGGAGTAGGAGGTTTGTGAGGAGTGGGAGGGGTTTGGTCAGTGGGGGGTGTGAGGAGTGGGAAGGGTGTGAGGAGTGGGAGGGGTGTGAGGAGTGGGAGGGGTGTGATGATTTGGGGGCTGTGGTGAATGGGGGCTGTGAGGAGTTGGAGGGTTGTGAGGAGTGGGAGGATTGTGATGAGTGGGTGGGGTGTGAGGATTTGGGGGTGTGGTGAGTGGGGGCTGTGAGGAGTTGGAGGGCTGAGAGGAGTTGGAGGGGCATGAGGAGTGGGAGGGGTGTGAGGAGTGGGAGGGGTGTGAGGAGTGGGAGGGGTGTGATGATTTGGGGGCTGTGGTGAATGGGGGCTGAGAGGAGTTGGAGGGGCATGAAGAGTGGGAGGGGTGTGAGGAGTTGGAATGGTGTGGGGAGTGGGGGGTGTGGGTAGTTGGAGGGGTGTGAGGATTTGGGGGGGTGGTGAGTGGGAGGGGTGTGTGGAGTGGGAGGAGTGTGATGAGTGTGTGTGAGGATTTGGGGGTGTGATGAGTGGGGGCTGTGACGAGTGGGAGGGGTGTGAGGAGTGGGAGCGGTGTGAGTAGTTGGAGCGGTGTGAGGAGTGGGGGCTGTGAAGAGTTAGAGGGGTGTGAAGAGTGGGAGGGGTGTGAGGAGTGGGAAGGGTGTGATGATTTGGGGGGTGTGGTGAGTGGGGGGTGTGAGGAGTGGGAGTGGTGTGAGGAGTGGGAGGGGTGTGAGGAGTGGGAAGGCTGTGAGGATTAGGGGGGAGTGGTGAGTGGGGGTGTGAGGAGTGGGAGCGGTGTGAGGATTTGGGGGGTGTGGTGAGTGGGGATATGAGGAGTGGGAGGGGTGTGAGGATTGGGAGAAGTTTGGTCAGTGGGGGGTGTGAGGAGTGGGAGGGGTGTGAGGAGTTGGAGGGGCGTGAGGAGTGTGAGGGGTGTGAGGATTTAGGGGGTGTGGTGAGTGGGGGGTGTGAGGAGTGGGAGGGGTGTGAGGAGTGGGAGGGGGTGTGAGGAGTGGGAGGGGTGTGAGGAGTGGGAGGGGTGTGACGAGTCGGAGGGGTGTGAGGATTGGGGGTGTGGTGAGTGGGAGTGGTGTGAGGAGTGGGAGCGGTGTGAGTAGTTGGAGCGGTGTGAGGAGTGGGGGCTGTGAAGAGTTAGAGGGGTGTGAAGAGTGGGAGGGGTGTGAGGAGTGGGAAGGGTGTGATGATTTGGGGGGGTGTGGTGAGTGGGGGGTGTGAGGAGTGGGAGGGGTGTGAGGAGTGGGAGGGGTGTGAGGAGTGGGAAGGCTGTGAGGATTAGGGGGGAGTGGTGAGTGGGGGTGTGAGGAGTGGGAGCGGTGTGAGGATTTGGGGGGTGTGGTGAGTGGGGATATGAGGAGTGGGAGGGGTGTGAGGATTGGGAGAAGTTTGGTCAGTGGGGGGTGTGAGGAGTGGGAGGGGTGTGAGGAGTTGGAGGGGCGTGAGGAGTGTGAGGGGTGTGAGGATTTAGGGGGTGTGGTGAGTGGGGGGTGTGAGGAGTGGGAGGGGTGTGAGGAGTGGGAGGGGTGTGAGTAGTGGGAGGGGTGTGACGAGTCGGAGGGGTGTGAGGATTGGGGGTGTGGTGAGTGGGAGTGGTGTGAGGAGTGGGAGTGGTGTGAGGAGTGGGGGTGTGGTGACTGGGAGGGGTGTGAGGAGTGGGAGGGGTGTGAGGAGTGGGAGGAGTGTGAGGATTTGGGGGGTGTGGTGAGTGGGGATATGAGGAGTGGGAGGGGTGTGAGGATTGGGAGAAGTTTGGTCAGTGGGGGGTGTGAGGAGTGGGAGGGGTGTGAGGAGTTGGAGGGGCGTGAGGAGTGTGAGGGGTGTGAGGATTTAGGGGGTGTGGTGAGTGGGGGGTGTGAGGAGTGGGAGGGGTGTGAGGAGTGGGAGGGGTGTGAGGAGTGGGAGGGGTGTGAGGAGTGGGAGGGGTGTGACGAGTCGGAGGGGTGTGAGGAGTGGGAGGGGTGTGAGGAGTGGGAGGAGTGTGAGGATTTGGGGGGGTGTGGGGAGTGGGGGGTCTGTGTAGATGGAGGGGTGTTGGGAGTTGTGGTGTGTGGGGAGTGGGAGATGTGTTGGGAGTGGGGAGTGGTGGGAGGATTTAGGGGTGTGGTGAGTGGGGAGTGTGAGGAGTTGGAGGGGAGTGAGGAGTGGGATGGGTGTGAGGATTTGGGGGTGGTGGTGAGTGGGGGTGTGAGTAGTAGGAGCGGTGTGAGAAGTGGGAGGGGTATGAGGATTTGAGGGGTCGTGAGTGGGGTGTGTGAAGTGTTGGAGGGGGTGTGAGGAGTGGGAGGGGTGTGAGGATTAGGGGGGAGTGGTGAGAGGGGGGTGTGAGGAGTGGAGGCGTGTGAGGATTTGCGGGGTGTGGTGAGTGGGAGCTGTGAGGAGTTGGAGGGGCGTGAGGAGTGTGAGGGGTGTGAGGATTTGGGGGGTGTAGTGAGTGGGAGGTGTGAGTAGTGGGAGGGGTGTGAGGATTTGGGGGGTGTGGTGAGTGGGAGGTGTGAGTAGTGGGAGGGGTGTGAGGATTTGGGGGGTTGTGGTGAGTGGGAGGTGTGAGTAGTGGGAGGGGGTGTGAGGATTTGGGGGGTGTAGTGAGTGGGAGGTGTGAGTAGTGGGAGGGGTGTGAGGATTTGGGGGGTGTGGTGAGTGGGAGGTGTGAGTAGTGGGAGGGGTGTGAGGATTTGGGGGGTGTGGTCAGTGGGGTGTGTGAGGAGTGGGAAGGGTGTGAGGAGTTGGAGGGTTGAGTGTAGTGGGAGGGGTGTGAGGAGTAGGAGGGGTGTGAGGAGTGGGAGGGGTGTGAGGAGTGGGAGGAGTGGGAGGAGTGTGAGGATTTGGGTGGTGTGGTGAGTGGGGGGTGTGAAGAGTGGGAGGGTTGTGAGGTGTGGGAGGAGTGGGAGGATTTGAGGGTGTGGTGAGTGTGAGGGGTGTGAGGAGTGGGAGGGGGTGTGAGTAGTGGGAGGAGTGTGAAGATTTGGGGGTTGTGGTGAGTGGGGGTTGTGAGGAGTTGGAGGGTTGTGAGGAGTGGGAGGATTGTGATGACTGGGTGGGGTGTGAGGATTTGGGGGTGTGGTGAGTGGGGGGTGTGAGGAGTGGGAGGGGTGTGAGGATTTGGGGGGTGTGGTGAGTGGGGGCTGTGAGGAGTTGGAGGGCTGAGAGGAGTTGGAGGGGCGTTAGGAGTGGGAGGGGTGTGAGGATTTGGGGGGTGTGGTGAGTGGGGGGGTGTGAGGAGTGGGAGGGGTGTGGTCAGTGGGGTGTGTGAGGAGTGGGAAGGGTGTGAGGAGTTGGAGGGTTGAGAGGAGTGGGAGGGGTGAGAGGAGTAGGAGGTGTGTGAGGAGTGGGAGGGGAGTGAGGAGTGGGTGGGGTTTTGGTCAGTGGGGGGGTGTGAGGAGTGGGAAGGGTGTGAGGAGTGGGAGGGGTGTGATGATTTGGGGGGTGTGGTGAGTGGGGGGTGTGAGGATTGGGAGGGGTGTGAGGATTTGGGGGGTGTGGTGAATGGGGGCTGAGAGGAGTTGGAGGGGCATGAGGAGTGGAGTGGTGTGAGGCTTTGGGGGTGTGGTGAGTGGTAGGGGTGTGAGGAGTGGGAGGGGTGTGAGGGAATAGTGTGGGGAGTGGGGGGTGTGGGTAGTTGGAGGGGTGTGAGGATTTGCGGGAGAGGTGAGTGGGAGGGGTGTGAGGATTTGGGGGTGTGGTGAGTGGGGGGTGTGAGTAGTAGGAGGGGTGAGAGAAGTGGGATGGTTATGAGGATTTGGGGGTGGTGAGTGGGGGGTGTGAGGAGTGGGAGGGCTGAGAGGAGTTGGAGGGGGTGGTGAGTGAGGGGTGTGTGTGGGGGGTGTGAGGAGTGGGGTTGAGTTGGAGGGGGTGAGGTGGGAGGGTGTGAGGAGTGGTAGTGTGTAAGGAGTTGGAGGGGTGTGAGGAGTGGGAGGGTGAGTGGAGGAGTGGGGTTGTGGTGAGGAGGAGGTGTGAGGAGTGGGAGGGGTGTGAGGAGTGGGAGGTGTGTGAGGATTTGGGGGGGGTGTGGTGAGTGGGTGGGGTGTGAGGATTGGGAGGGGTGTGAGGATTTGGGGGGTGTGGTGAATGGGGGGGTGTGAGGAGTGGGAGGGGAGTGAGGAGTGGAGGGGTTTGGTCAGTGGGGGGGTGTGAGGAGTGGGAAGGGTGTGAGGAGTGGGAGGGGGTGTGATGATTTGGGGGGTGTGGTGAGTGGGGGGTGTGAGGAGTGGGAGGGGTGTGAGGATTTGGGGGGTGTGGTGAATGGGGGCTGAGAGGGCTGAGAGGCGTTGAAGGGGCATGAGGAGTGGGAGGGGTGTGAGGATTTGGGGGTGTGGTGAGTGGTAGGGCTGTGAGGAGTGGGAGGGCTGTGAGGAGTTGGAATGGTGTGGGGAGTGGGGGGTGTGGGTAGTTGGAGTGGTGTGAGGATTTGGGGGGGTGGTGAGTGGGAGGGGTGTGTGGAGTGGGAGGGGTGTGATGAGTGTGTGTGAGGATTTGGGGGTGTGATGAGTGGCGGCTGTGACGAGTGGGAGGGGTGTGAGGAGAGGGAGCGGTGTGAGTAGTTGGAGCGGTGTGAGGAGTGGGTGCTGTGAAGAGTTAGAGGGGTGTGAAGAGTGGGAGCAGTGTGAGGAGTGGGAAGGGTGTGATGATTTGGGGGGTGTGGTGAGTGGGGGGTTTGAGGACTGGGAGGGGTGTGAGGAGTGGGAAGGCTGTGAGGATTAGGGAGAGTGGTGAGTGGGGGTGTGAGGAGTGGGAGCGGTGTGAGGATTTGGGGGGTGTGGTGAGTGGGGATATGAGGAGTGGGAGGGGTGTGAGGATTGGGAGAAGTTTGGTCAGTGGGGGGTGTGAGGAGTGGGAGGGGTGTGAGGAGTTGGAGGGGTGTGAGGAGTGGGAAGGGTGTGAAGATTGGGGGTGTGGTGAGTGGGAGGGGTGTGAGGAGTGGGGGTGTGGTGAGTGGGAGGAGTGTGAGGAGTGGGAGGGGTGTGAGGAGTTGGAATGGTGTGGGGAGTGGGGGGTGTGGGTAGTTGGAGTGGTGTGAGGATTTGGGGGGGTGGTGAGTGGGAGGGGTGTGTGGAGTGGGAGGGGTGTGATGAGTGTGTGTGAGGATTTGGGGGTGTGATGAGTGGGGGCTGTGACGAGTGGGAGGGGTGTGAGTAGTTGGAGCGGTGTGAGGAGTGGGTGCTGTGAAGAGTTAGAGGGGTGTGAAGAGTGGGAGCAGTGTGAGGAGTGGGAAGGGTGTGATGATTTGGGGGGTGTGGTGAGTGGGGGGTGTGAGGAGTGGGAGGGGTGTGAGGAGTGGGAAGGCTGTGAGGATTAGGGAGAGTGGTGAGTGGGGGTGTGAGGAGTGGGAGCGGTGTGAGGATTTGGGGGTGTGGTGAGTGGGGATATGAGGAGTGGGAGGGGTGTGAGGATTGGGAGAAGTTTGGTCAGTGGGGGGTGTGAGGAGTGGGAGGGGTGTGAGGAGTTGGAGGGGCGTGAGGAGTGGGAGGGGTGTGAGGATTTCGGGGGTGTGGTGAGTGGGTGGTGTGAGGAGACGGAGGGGTGTGAGGAGTGGGAGGGGTGTGAGGATTGGGGGTGTGGTGAGTGGGAGGGGTGTGAGGAGTGGGAGGGGTGTGAGGAGTGGGGGTGTGGTGAGTGGGAGGAGTGTGAGGAGTGGGAGGGGTGTGAGGAGTGGGAGGAGTGTGAGGAGTGGGAGGAGTGTGAGGATTTGGGGGGTGTGGTGAGTGGGGGGTGTGAGGATTGGGAGGGGTGTGAGGAGTGGGAGGGGTGTGAGGATTGGGGGTGTGGTGAGTGGGAGGGGTGTGAGGAGTGGGAGGGGTGTGAGGAGTGGGGGTGTGGTGAGTGGGAGGAGTGTGAGGAGTGGGAGGGGTGTGAGGAGTGGGAAGGGTGTGAGGATTGGGAGGGGTGTGAGGATTTGGGGGGTGTGGTGAGTGGGGGCTGAGAGGAGTTGAAGGGGCATGAGGAGTGGGAGGAGTGTGAGGATTTGGGGGGTGTGAGGAGTGGGAGGGCTGTGAGGAGTTGGAATGGTGTGGGGAGTGGGGGGTGTGGGTAGTTGGAGGGGTGTGAGGATTTGGGGGGGGTGAGTGGGAGGGGTGTGTGGAGTGGGAGGGGTGTGATGAGTGTGTGTGAGGATTTGGGGGTGTGATGAGTGGGGGCTGTGACGAGTGGGAGGGGTGTGAGGAGAGGGAGCGGTGTGAGTAGTTGGAGCGTTGTGAGGAGTGGGTGCTGTGAAGAGTTAAAGGGGTGTGAAGAGTGGGAGCAGTGTGAGGAGTGGGAAGGGTGTGATGATTTGGGGGGTGTGGTGAGTGGGAGGGGTGTGAGGAGTGGGAGGGGTGTGAGGAGTGGGAAGGCTGTGAGGATTAGGGAGAGTGGTGAGTGGGGGTGTGAGGACTGGGAGCGGTGTGAGGATTTGGGGGGTGTGGTGAGTGGGGATATGAGGAGTGGGAGGGGTGTGAGGATTGGGAGAAGTTTGGTCAGTGGGGGGTGTGAGGAGTGGGAGGTGTGTGAGGAGTTGGAGGGGCGTGAGGAGTGGGAGGGGTGTGAGGATTTAGGGAGTGTGGTGAGTGGGGGGTGTGAGGAGTGGGAGGGGTGTGGTCAGTGGGGTGTGTGAGGAGCGGGAGGGGTGTGAGGATTTCGGGGGTGTGGAGAGTGGGTGGTGTGAGGAGTCGGAGGGGTGTGAGGAGTGGGAGGGGTGTGAGGATTGGGGGTGTGGTGAGTGGGAGGGGTGTGAGGAGTGGGACGGGTGTGAGGAGTGGGGGTGTGGTGAGTGGGGGGTGTGAGGAGTGGGAAGGGTGTGAGGAGTTGGAGGGCTGTGAGGAGCGGGAGGGGTGTGAGGATTTGGGGGGTGTGGTGAGTGGGGGGTGTGAGGAGTGGGAAGGGTGTGAGGAGTTGGGAGGGGTGTGGTCAGTGGGGTGTGTGAGGAGTGGGAAGGGTGTGAGGAGTTGGAGGGCTGTGAGGAGCGGGAGGGGTGTGAGGAGTTCGGGGGTGTGGTGAGTGTGAGGGGTGTGAGGATTTGGGAGGTGTGGTGAGTGGGTGGTGTGAGGAGTCGGAGGGGTGTGAGGAGTGGGAGTGGTGTGAGGATTTGGGAGGTGTGGTGAGTGGGTGGTGTGAGGAGTCGGAGGGGTGTGAGGAGTGGGAGGGGTGTGAAAATTGGGGGTGTGGTGAGTGGGAGGGGTGTGAGGAGTGGGAGGGGTGTGAGGAGTTGGAATGGTGTGTGGAGTGGGGGGTGTGGGTAGGTGGAGGGGTGTTGGGAGTTGGGGTGTGTGGGGAGTGGGAGATGTGTTGGGAGTGGGAGGGGTGTGAGGATTTTGGGGTGCGGTGAGTGGGGAGTGTGTGGAGTTGGAGGGGTGTGAGGAGTGGGAGTGGTGTGAGGATTTGGGGGGTGTGGTGAGTGGGGGGTGTGAGTAGTGGGAGGGGTGTGAGGATTTGGGGGGTGTGGTGAGTGGGGGGTGTGGTCAGTGGGGTGTGTGAGGAGTGGGAAGGGTGTGAGGAGTTCGAGGGTTGAGAGGAGTGGGAGGGGTGCGAGGAGTAGGAGGTGTGTGAGGAGCGGGAGGGGTGTGAGGAGTGGGAGGGGTTTGGTCAGTGGCGGGCGTGAGGAGTGGGAAGGGTGTGAGGAGTGGGAGGGGTGTGATGATTTGGGGGCTGTGGTGATTGGGGGCTGAGAGGAGTTGGAGGGGCATGAGGAGTGGGAGGGGTGTGAGGATTTGGGGGTGTGGTGAGTGGTAGGGGTGTGAGGAGTGGGAGGGGTGTGAGGATTTGGGGGTGTGAGGAGTTGGAGGGGTGTGAGGAGTGGGATGGGTGTGAGGATTTGGGGGTGGTGGTGAGTGGGGGTGTGAGTAGGGGGTGTGAGGAGTGGGAGGGCTGAGAGGAGTTGGAGGGGGTGAGGAGTGGGAGGGGTGTGAGGAGTGGTAGGTGTGTGAGGAGTGGGAGGGGTGTGATGATTTGGGGGTGTGGTGAGTGGGGGGTGTGAGGATTGGGAGGGGTGTGAGGATTTGGGGGGTGTGGTGAATGGGGGCTGAGAGGAGTTGGAGGGGCATGAGGAGTGGGAGTGGTGTGAGGCTTTGGGGGTGTGGTGAGTGGTAGGGGTGTGAGGAGTGGGAGGGGTGTGAGGGAATAGTGTGGGGAGTGGGGGGTGTGGGTAGTTGGAGGGGTGTGAGGATTTGCGGGAGAGGTGAGTGGGAGGGGTGTGAGGATTTGGGGGTGTGGTGAGTGGGGGGTGTGAGTAGTAGGAGGGGTGAGAGAAGTGGGATGGTTATGAGGATTTGGGGGGTGGTGAGTGGGGGGTGTGAGGAGTGGGAGGGCTGAGAGGAGTTGGAGGGGGTGGTGAGTGAGGGGTGTGAGTGGGGGGTGTGAGGAGTGGGAGGGTTGAGAGGAGTTGGAGGGGGTGAGGAGTGGGAGGGGTGTGAGGAGTGGTAGGTGTGTAAGGAGTTGGAGGGGTGTGAGGAGTGGGAGGGGTGTGAGGAGTGGGGGTGTGGTGAGTGGGAGGAGTGTGAGGAGTGGGAGGAGTGTGAGGATTTGGGGGGTGTGGTGAGTGGGGGGTGTGAGGATTGGGAGGGGTGTGAGGATTTGGGGGGTGTGGTGAATGGGGGGTGTGAGGAGTGGGAGGGGAGTGAGGAGTGGGAGGGGTGTGATGATTTGGGGGGTGTGGTGAGTGGGGGGTGTGAGGAGTGGGAGGGGTGTGAGGATTTGGGGGGTGTGGTGAATGGGGGCTGAGAGGCGTTGAAGGGGCATGAGGAGTGGGAGGGGTGTGAGGATTTGGGGGTGTGGTGAGTGGTAGGGCTGTGAGGAGTGGGAGGGCTGTGAGGAGTTGGAATGGTGTGGGGAGTGGGGGGTGTGGGTAGTTGGAGTGGTGTGAGGATTTGGGGGGGTGGTGAGTGGGAGGGGTGTGTGGAGTGGGAGGGGTGTGATGAGTGTGTGTGAGGATTTTGGGGGTGTGATGAGTGGGTGCTGTGAAGAGTTAGAGGGGTGTGAAGAGTGGGAGCAGTGTGAGGAGTGGGAAGGGTGTGATGATTTGGGGGGTGTGGTGAGTGGGGGGTTTGAGGACTGGGAGGGGTGTGAGGATTGGGAGAAGTTTGGTCAGTGGGGGGTGTGAGGAGTGGGAGGGGTGTGAGGAGTTGGAGGGGTGTGAGGAGTGGGAAGGGTGTGAAGATTGGGGGTGTGGTGAGTGGGAGGGGTGTGAGGAGTGGGGGTGTGGTGAGTGGGAGGAGTGTGAGGAGTGGGAGGGGTGTGAGGAGTTGGAATGGTGTGGGGAGTGGGGGGTGTGGGTAGTTGGAGTGGTGTGAGGATTTGGGGGGGTGGTGAGTGGGAGGGGTGTGTGGAGTGGGAGGGGTGTGATGAGTGTGTGTGAGGATTTGGGGGTGTGATGAGTGGGGGCTGTGACGAGTGGGAGGGGTGTGAGTAGTTGGAGCGGTGTGAGGAGTGGGTGCTGTGAAGAGTTAGAGGGGTGTGAAGAGTGGGAGCAGTGTGAGGAGTGGGAAGGGTGTGATGATTTGGGGGGTGTGGTGAGTGGGGGGTGTGAGGAGTGGGAGGGGTGTGAGGAGTGGGAAGGCTGTGAGGATTAGGGAGAGTGGTGAGTGGGGGTGTGAGGAGTGGGAGCGGTGTGAGGATTTGGGGGTGTGGTGAGTGGGGATATGAGGAGTGGGAGGGGTGTGAGGATTGGGAGAAGTTTGGTCAGTGGGGGGTGTGAGGAGTGGGAGGGGTGTGAGGAGTTGGAGGGGCGTGAGGAGTGGGAGGGGTGTGAGGATTTCGGGGGTGTGGTGAGTGGGTGGTGTGAGGAGACGGAGGGGTGTGAGGAGTGGGAGGGGTGTGAGGATTGGGGGTGTGGTGAGTGGGAGGGGTGTGAGGAGTGGGAGGGGTGTGAGGAGTGGGGGTGTGGTGAGTGGGAGGAGTGTGAGGAGTGGGAGGGGTGTGAGGAGTGGGAGGAGTGTGAGGAGTGGGAGGAGTGTGAGGATTTGGGGGGTGTGGTGAGTGGGGGGTGTGAGGATTGGGAGGGGTGTGAGGAGTGGGAGGGGTGTGAGGATTGGGGGTGTGGTGAGTGGGAGGGGTGTGAGGAGTGGGAGGGGTGTGAGGAGTGGGGGTGTGGTGAGTGGGAGGAGTGTGAGGAGTGGGAGGGGTGTGAGGAGTGGGAAGGGTGTGAGGATTGGGAGGGGTGTGAGGATTTGGGGGGTGTGGTGAGTGGGGGCTGAGAGGAGTTGAAGGGGCATGAGGAGTGGGAGGAGTGTGAGGATTTGGGGGGTGTGAGGAGTGGGAGGGCTGTGAGGAGTTGGAATGGTGTGGGGAGTGGGGGGTGTGGGTAGTTGGAGGGGTGTGAGGATTTGGGGGGGGTGAGTGGGAGGGGTGTGTGGAGTGGGAGGGGTGTGATGAGTGTGTGTGAGGATTTGGGGGTGTGATGAGTGGGGGCTGTGACGAGTGGGAGGGGTGTGAGGAGAGGGAGCGGTGTGAGTAGTTGGAGCGTTGTGAGGAGTGGGTGCTGTGAAGAGTTAAAGGGGTGTGAAGAGTGGGAGCAGTGTGAGGAGTGGGAAGGGTGTGATGATTTGGGGGGTGTGGTGAGTGGGAGGGGTGTGAGGAGTGGGAGGGGTGTGAGGAGTGGGAAGGCTGTGAGGATTAGGGAGAGTGGTGAGTGGGGGTGTGAGGACTGGGAGCGGTGTGAGGATTTGGGGGGTGTGGTGAGTGGGGATATGAGGAGTGGGAGGGGTGTGAGGATTGGGAGAAGTTTGGTCAGTGGGGGGTGTGAGGAGTGGGAGGTGTGTGAGGAGTTGGAGGGGCGTGAGGAGTGGGAGGGGTGTGAGGATTTAGGGAGTGTGGTGAGTGGGGGGTGTGAGGAGTGGGAGGGGTGTGGTCAGTGGGGTGTGTGAGGAGCGGGAGGGGTGTGAGGATTTCGGGGGTGTGGAGAGTGGGTGGTGTGAGGAGTCGGAGGGGTGTGAGGAGTGGGAGGGGTGTGAGGATTGGGGGTGTGGTGAGTGGGAGGGGTGTGAGGAGTGGGACGGGTGTGAGGAGTGGGGGTGTGGTGAGTGGGGGGTGTGAGGAGTGGGAAGGGTGTGAGGAGTTGGAGGGCTGTGAGGAGCGGGAGGGGTGTGAGGATTTGGGGGGTGTGGTGAGTGGGGGGTGTGAGGAGTGGGAAGGGTGTGAGGAGTTGGGAGGGGTGTGGTCAGTGGGGTGTGTGAGGAGTGGGAAGGGTGTGAGGAGTTGGAGGGCTGTGAGGAGCGGGAGGGGTGTGAGGAGTTCGGGGGTGTGGTGAGTGTGAGGGGTGTGAGGATTTGGGAGGTGTGGTGAGTGGGTGGTGTGAGGAGTCGGAGGGGTGTGAGGAGTGGGAGTGGTGTGAGGATTTGGGAGGTGTGGTGAGTGGGTGGTGTGAGGAGTCGGAGGGGTGTGAGGAGTGGGAGGGGTGTGAAAATTGGGGGTGTGGTGAGTGGGAGGGGTGTGAGGAGTGGGAGGGGTGTGAGGAGTTGGAATGGTGTGTGGAGTGGGGGGTGTGGGTAGGTGGAGGGGTGTTGGGAGTTGGGGTGTGTGGGGAGTGGGAGATGTGTTGGGAGTGGGAGGGGTGTGAGGATTTTGGGGTGCGGTGAGTGGGGAGTGTGTGGAGTTGGAGGGGTGTGAGGAGTGGGAGTGGTGTGAGGATTTGGGGGGTGTGGTGAGTGGGGGGTGTGAGTAGTGGGAGGGGTGTGAGGATTTGGGGGGTGTGGTGAGTGGGGGGTGTGGTCAGTGGGGTGTGTGAGGAGTGGGAAGGGTGTGAGGAGTTCGAGGGTTGAGAGGAGTGGGAGGGGTGCGAGGAGTAGGAGGTGTGTGAGGAGCGGGAGGGGTGTGAGGAGTGGGAGGGGTTTGGTCAGTGGCGGGCGTGAGGAGTGGGAAGGGTGTGAGGAGTGGGAGGGGTGTGATGATTTGGGGGCTGTGGTGATTGGGGGCTGAGAGGAGTTGGAGGGGCATGAGGAGTGGGAGGGGTGTGAGGATTTGGGGGTGTGGTGAGTGGTAGGGGTGTGAGGAGTGGGAGGGGTGTGAGGATTTGGGGGTGTGAGGAGTTGGAGGGGTGTGAGGAGTGGGATGGGTGTGAGGATTTGGGGGTGGTGGTGAGTGGGGGTGTGAGTAGGGGGTGTGAGGAGTGGGAGGGCTGAGAGGAGTTGGAGGGGGTGAGGAGTGGGAGGGGTGTGAGGAGTGGTAGGTGTGTGAGGAGTTGGAGAGGTGTGAGGATTTGGGGGTGTGGTGAGTGGGGGGTGTGAAGAGTGGGAGGGGTGTGAGGAGTTGGAGGGGGTGAGGAGTGGGAGGAGTGTGAGGATTTGAGTGGTGTGAGAAGTGGGAGGAGTGGGATGATTTGGGGGTGTGGTGAGTGGGAGGGGTGTGAGGAGTGAGGGGTGTGAGGAGTTGGAATGGTGTGTGGAGTGCGGGGTGTGGGTAGATGGAGGGGTGTTGGGAGTTGGGGTGTGTGGGGAGTGGGAGATGTGTTGGGAGTGGGAGGGGTATGAGGATTTTGGGGTGCGGTGAGTGGGGAGTGTGAGGAGTTGGAGGGGTGTGAGGAGTTGGAGGGGTGTGAGGAGTGGGATGGCTGTCAGGATTTGGGGGTGGTGGTGAGTGGGGGTGTGAGTAGTATGAGGGGTGTGAGAAGTGTGAGGGGTATGAGGATTTGGGGGGTGGTGAGTGGGGGGTGTGAATTGCTGGAGGGTTGTAAGGAGTGGGAGCGGTGTGCGGAGTGGGAAGGGTGTGATGATTTGGGGGGTGTGGTGAGTGGGGGCTGTGAGGAGTTGGAGGGCTGAGAGGAGTTGGAGGGGTGTGAGGATTTGGGGGGTGTAGTGAGTGGGAGGTGTGAGGATTTGGTGGGTGTGGTGAGTGGTGGGTGTGAGGAGTGGGTGGGGTGTGAGCAGTGGGAGGTGTGTGAGGTGTGGGAGGGGTGTGGTGAATCGGGGCTCTTAGGAGTTGGAGGGGTGTGAGGAGTTGGAGGGTTGTGAGGAGTGGGAGGCATGTGAGGAGTGGGAGGAGTGTGAGGATTTGGGGGTGTGGTGAGTGGGAGTGGTGGGAGGAGTGGGAGGGGTGTGAGCAGTGGGAGGTGTGTGAGGTGTGGGAGGGGTGTGGTGAATCGGGGCTGTGAGGAGTTGGAGGGGCGTGTGGAGTGGGAGGGGTGTGAGGATTTGGGGGTGTGGTGAGTGGGGGGTCTGAAGAGTTGGAGGGGTGTGAGGAGTGGGGGGTGTGAGGAGTGGGAGGGGTGTGAGGAGTGGGAGGGGTGTGAGGATTTGGGTGGTGTGGTGAGTGGGAGGGGTGTGAGGAGTGGGAGGGGTGTGAGGAGTGGGGGTGTGGTGAGTGGGAGGAGTGTGAGGAGTGGGAGGGGTGTGAGGAGTTGGAATGGTGTGGGGAGTGGGGGGTGTGGGTAGTTGGAGTGGTGTGAGGATTTGGGGGTGTGGGTAGTTTAAGGTGTGTGGGGAGTGAGGTTTGGGTGTGGTGAGGAGTGGGAGGGGTGTGGGGAGATGGACGGGTGTGGGGAGTGATGGGTGAGGATTTCAAGGGGTGTGGGGGGTTTGAGGTGATTGGGGAGTGGGTGAGAGAGGAGTTGAGGGGTGTGGGGGTGTGGGTAGTTTAAGGGGTGTGGGGAGTGAGGTTTGGGTGTAGTGAGCAGTGGGAGGGTTGTGGGGAAATGGAGGAGTGTGGGGAGTGAGCGGTGTGAGGAGTTGGAGGGGTGTGGGGAGTGGGGGGAGTGAGGAGTTGAGGGGTGTGGGGGTGTGGGTAGTTTAAGTGGTGTGGGGAGTGAGGAGTGGGAGAGGTAAGGAGAGGGAGGGGTGTGGGGAGATGGAGGGGTGTGGGGAGTGGGGTGTGTGAGGAGTGGGAGGGGTGTGGGGAGTGGGGGAGTGAGGTTTTTGGGGATGTGGTGATTGGGAGATGTGAGGAGTGGGTGTGAGGAGTGTGAGGTGAGTCAGGAGTTGGAGGGTTGTGAAGAGTTGGAGGGGTGTGATGAGTGGGGGTGTGAGGAGTGGGAGGGGTGTGAGGAGTGGGAGCGGTGTGAGGATTTGGGGGTGTGGTGAGTGGGAGGGGTGTGAGGATTTTGGGGATGTGGTGATTGGGAGATGTGAGGAGTGGGTGTGAGGAGTGTGAGGTGTGTCAGGAGTTGGAGGGTTGTGAAGAGTTGGAGGGGTGTGAGGAGTGGGAGGGGTGTGAGGAGTGGGACGGGTGTGAGGATTTGGGGGGTGTGGTGAGTGGGGGTTGTGAGGAGTGGGAGGGGTGTGAGGATTTGGGGGGTGTGATGAGTGGGAGGGGTGTGAGGAGTGGGAGGGGTGTGAGGATTTGGGGGGTGTGAGGAGTGGGGGGTGTGAGGAGTGGGAGGGGTGTGAGGAGTGGGAGGGGTGTGAGGATTTGGGGGGTGTGGTGAATGGGGGGTGTGAGGAGTGGGAGGGGTGTGGTCAGTGGGGTGTGTGAGGAGTGGGAAGGGTGTGAGGAGTTGGAGGGTGCGGTGAGTAGTGGGTGTGAGGAGTGGGAGGGGTGTGAGGAGTGGGAGGTGTGTGAGGAGTGTGAAGGCTGTGAGGATATGGGGGGTGTGAGGAGTGGGAGGGGTGTGAGGATTTTGGGTGTGTGGTGAGAGGGGGTGTGAGGAGTGGGAGAAGTTTGGTCAGTGGGGGGTGTGAGGAGTGGGAGTGGTGTGGGGATTTGGGGGAGTGGTGAGTGGGGGATGTGAGGAGTGGGAGGGGTGTTAGGATTTGTGGGGTGTGGGGAGTGGGGGATGTGAGGAGTGGGAGGGGTGTTAGGATTTGTGGGGTGTGGGGAGTGGGGGGTGTGAGGAGTGGGAGGGGTGTGAGGAGTTGGAGGGTTGAGAGGAGTGGGAGGGGTGTGAGGAGTAGGAGGGGTGTGAGGAGTAGGAGGTGTGTGAGGATTTGGGGGTGTGGTGAGTGGGAGGGGTGTGAGGAGTGGGAGGGGTGTGAGGAGTAGGAGGGGTGTGAGGAGTAGGAGGGGTGTGAGGAGTCGGAGGTGTGTGAGGATTTGGGGGTGTGGTGAGTGGGAGGGGTGTGAGGAGTGGGAGGGGTGTGAGGAGAGGGAGGAGTGGAGGTGTGTGAGGATTTGGGGGGTGTGGTGAGTGGGGGCTGTGAGGAGTTGGAGGGCTGAGAGGAGTTGGAGGGGCGTGAGGAGTGGGAGTGGTGTGGGGATTTGGGGGAGTGGTGAGTGGGGGATGTGAGGAGTGGGAGGGGCGTGAGGATTGGGAGGGGTGTGAGGAGTGGGAAGGCTGGGAGGATTAGTGAGTAGTGGTGAGAGGGGGGTGTGAGGAGTGGGATGGGTGTGAGGATTTGGGGGTGTGGTGAGTGGGGGCTGTGAGGAGTTGGAGGGGCGTGAGGATTGGGAGGGGTGTGAGGATTTGGGGGGTGTAGTGAGTGGGAGGTGTGAGGAGTGGGAGGGGTGTTAGGATTTGTGGGGTGTGGTGAGTGGGGGGTGTGAGGAGTGGGAGGGGTGTGGTCAGTGGGGTGTGTGAGGAGTTGGAGGGTTGAGAGGAGTGTGAGGGGTGTGAGGAGTAGGAGGGGTGTGAGGAGTCGGAGGGGTGTGAAGATTTGGGGGTGTGGTGAGTGGGAGGGGTGTGAGGAGTGGGAGGGGTGTGAGGAGTGGGAGGAGTGGGAGGATTTGGGGGTGTGGTGAGTGGGGGGTGTGAGGAGTCGGAGGGGTGTGAGGAGTGGGAGGGGTGTCAGGAGTAGGAGGGGTGTGAGGAGTGGGAGGGGTGTGAGGAGTTGGAATGGTGTGTGGAGTGGGGGGTGTGGGTAGGTGGAGGGGTGTTGGGAGTTGGGGTGTGTGCGGAGTGGGAAGGCTGGGAGGATTAGGGGGGAGTGATGAGACGGGGGTGTGAGGAGTCGGAGGGGTGTGAGTAGTGGGAGGGGTGTGAGGAGTGGGAGGTGTGTGAGGAGTGGGAGGGGTGTGATGAGAGGGAGGAATGTGAGGATTTGGGGGTGTGGTGAGTAGGGGGTTTGAAGAGTGGAAGGGGTGTGAGGAGTGGGAGGAGTGTGAGTATTTGAGGGTGTGGTGAGTGTGAGGGGTGTGAGGAGTGGGAGGGGTGTGAGGAGTGGGATGGGTGTGAGGATTTGGGGCGTGTAGTGAGTGGGAGGTGTGAGGAGTGGGATGGGTGTGAGGATTTGGGGGTGTGGTGAGTGGGAGTGGTGGGAGGAGTGGGAGGGTTGTGAGGAGTTGGAGGCATGTGAGGAGTGGGAGGAGTGTGAGGATTTGGGGGTGTGGTGAGTGGGAGTGGTGGGAGGAGTGGGAGGGGTGTGAGGAGTTGGAGGGGTGTGAGCAGTGGGAGGTGTGTGAGGTGTGGGAGGGGTGTGGTGAATCGGGGCTGTGAGGAGTTGGAGGGGCGTGTGGAGTGGGAGGGGTGTGAGGATTTGGGGGGTGTGGTGAGTGGGGGGTCTGAAGAGGGAGGGCTGTGAGGAGTGCGGGGTGTGAGGAGTGGGAGGGGTGTGAGGAGTGGGAGGGGTGTGAGGATTTGGGTGGTGTGGTGAGTGGGAGGGGTGTGAGGAGTGGGAGGGGTGTGTGGAGTGGGAGGGGTGTGTGGAGTGGGAGGGGTGTGAGGATTTGGTGGGTGTGGTGAGTGGTGGGTGTGAGGAGTGCGAGGGGTGTGGTGAGTGGGGGGTCTGAAGAGTTGGAGGGGTGTGAGGAGTTGGGGGTGTGAGGAGTGGGAGGGGATGTGAGCAGTGGGAGGGGTGTGTGGAGTTGGAGGGGTGTGAGGAGTGGGAGGGATGTGAGGAGTGGGAGGAGTGTGAGGATTTGGGGGGTGTGGTGAGTGGGAGGGGTGTGAGGAGTGGGAGGGGTGTGAGAATTTGTGGGGTGTGGTGAGTGGGGGGTGTGAGGAGTGGGAGGGGTGTGAGGAGTTGGAATGGTGTGGGGAGTGGGGGTGTTGGGAGTTGGAGGGGTGTGAGGAGTGGGAGGGGTGTGAGGATTTTGGGGATGTGGTGATTGGGAGATGTGAGGAGTGGGTGTGAGGAGTGTGAGGTGTGTCAGGAGTTGGAGGGTTGTGAAGAGTTGGAGGGGTGTGAGGAGTGGGAGGGATGTGAGGAGTGGGAGGAGTGTGAGGATTTGGGGGGTGTGGTGAGTGGGGGGTGTGGTGAGTGGGAGGGGTGTGAGGAGTGGGAGGGGTGTGAGAATTTGTGGGGTGTGGTGAGTGGGGGGTGTGAGGAGTGGGAGGGGTGTGAGGAGTTGGAATGGTGTGGGGAGTGGGGGTGTTGGGAGTTGGAGGGGTGTGAGGAGTGGGAGGGGTGTGAGGATTTTGGGGATGTGGTGGTTGGGAGATGTGAGGAGTGGGTGTGAGGAGTGTGAGGTGTGTCAGGAGTTGGAGGGTTGTGAAGAGTTGGAGTGGTGTGAGGAGTGGGAGGGGTGTGAGGATTTGGTGGGTCTGGTGAGTGGGAGGGGTGTGAGGAGTGGGAGGGGTGTGAGGATTTGGGGGTGTGGTGAGTGGGAGTGGTGGGAGGAGTGGGAGGGGTTTGAGGATTTGGAGGGTGTGAAGAGTTGGAGGGGTGTGAGGAGTGGGAGGGGTGTGGGGAGTGAGGGGTGTGAGGAGTTGGAGTTGTGTGGGGGTTGAGGGGTGTGAGGAGTTGGAGGGGTGTGGCGAGTGAGGGGTGTGAGGTCTTGGAGGGGTGTGGGGAGTGAGGGGTGTGAGGAGTTGGATGGGTGTGGGGAGTGAGGGGTGTGAGGAGTTGGTGGGGTGTGGTGGGTGTGGGGAGTGAGGGGTGTGAGTAGTTGGAGGTGTGTGGGGAGTGGGGAGTGAGGAGTGCGAGGCATGAGCAGAGGGAGGCATGTGCGGAGTGAAAGTGTGAGGAGTTGGAGGGGTGTGGGGTGTGGGGAGTTTAAGGGGTGTGTGGAGTGAGGAGTGGGAGTGGTGAGGAGTGGGAGGGGAGTGGGAGGGGTGTGGGGAGATGGACGGGTGTGGGGAGTGATGGGTGAGGATTTCGAGGGGTGTGGGGTGTTTGAGGTGATTGGGGAGTGGGTGAGAGAGGAGTTGAGGGGTGTGGGGGTGTGGGTAGTTTAAGGGGTGTGGGGAGTGAGGTTTGGGTGTGGTGAGGAGTGGGAGGGGTGTGGGGAGATGGACGGGTGTGGGGAGTGATGGGTGAGGATTTCGAGGGGTGTGGGGGGTTTGAGGTGATTGGGGAATGGGTGAGAGAGGAGTTGAGGGGTGTGGGGGTGTGGGTAGTTTAAGGGGTGTGGGGAGTGAGGAGTGGGAGAGGTAAGGAGAGGGAGGGGTGTGGGGAGATGGAGGGGTGTGGGGAGTGAGGGGTGTGAGGAGTTGGAGGGTTGTGGGGAGTGGGGTGTGTGAGGAGTGGGAGGGGTGTGGGGAGTGGGGTAGTGAGGTTTTTGGGGATGTGGTGATTGGGAGATGTGAGGAGTGGGTGTGAGGAGTGTGAGGTGTGTCAGGAGTTGGAGGGTTGTGAAGAGTTGGAGGGGTGTGATGAGTGGGGGTGTGAGGAGTGGGAGGGGTGTGAGGAGTGGGAGGGTTGTGAGGATTTGGGGGGTGTGGTGAGTGGGGGGTGTGAGGATTGGGAGGGTTGTGAGGATTTGGGGGGTGTGATGAGTGGGGGTGTGAGGAGTGGGAGGGGTGTGAGGATTTGAGGGGTGTGGTGAATGGGGGGTGTGAGGAGTGGGAGGGGTGTGGTCAGTGGGGTGTGTGAGGAGTGGGAAGGGTGTGAGGAGTTGGAGGGTGCGGTGAGTAGTGGGTGTGAGGAGTGGGAGGGGTGTGAGGAGTGGGAGGTGTGTGAGGAGTGTGAAGGCTGTGAGGATTTGGGGGGTGTGAGGAGTGGGAGGGGTGTGAGGATTTTGGGTGTGTGGTGAGAGGGGGTGTGAGGAGTGGGAGAAGTTTGGTCAG
>NW_026780360.1:0-39813 GCF_030144855.1 Hypanus sabinus | reverse complement strand
GCAAATTGCAATGGGTCCAGGTCCTTGCTGAGGCAGGATTTCAGACTAGTTATGACCAACCTGTCAAAGCATTTCATCACTGTCGATGTGAATACTACCAGGCGATAGTCATTAAGGCAGCCCACATTATGCTTCTTAGGCACTGGTGTAATTGCCTTTTTGAAGCAATTGGGAACTTTTGCCCAATGAGGGGTAGCAGTGAGAGGTTGAAAATGTCCTTGAATACTCCCGCTAGTTGGTTGTCACAGGTTTTCAGAGCCTCACCACGTACTCCATCTGGACCTTCTGCCTTGGGAGGGTTCACTCTTTTTAAAGACAGGCTAACATTGGCCTCTGAGACAGAGATCACAGGGTCAGCGGGTGCAGTACGGATCTTCCCAGCTGTAGCTGTGTTCTCCCTTTCAAAGCGGGCGTGGAGGGCGTTGAGTTCATCTGGTAGTGAAGCATCGCCGCCATTCATACTATTGGGGTTCACTTTGCAGGAAGTAATGTCATGCAGACCCTGCCAGAGTTGCCGTGCATCCGATGTTGCCCCCAACCTCGTTCGAAATCGTCTTCGCCCTTGAAACAGCCTCCGCAAATCACACCTCATTTTCATCCAGACAGGTTTTAACGAAGTCAGTAACAACCGCAGCATACTCATCCAGGTTCAAAGATGAATCCCAGTCCACCGATTCAAAGCAGTCCAGTGCTTCCCTTGTCCAAACCCTCTCGGTCCTCACTGCCAGTGTTGCAGTCGTCAGTCTCTGCCTGTACTCGGGGAGTAGAAGTACTGCCGGGTGATCAGACTGCCCGAAGAGAGGGTGAGGAATAGCACGGTAGGCATTCTCGATGGTGCTGTGGCAACGGTCCAGTGTGTTGTTTCCTCTGGCATTGCAAGTGATCTGTTGACAGTGGGTAGAATCAGCGGGATGTGGGCTGAACAGCCTGCGTGTCACGTTTACGCTTCTGGAGTCAAACCCCGATCGCCGACTCCCCACTGACCGCTAAGCTCCCATGCTACCTTTATGATCATGAAAATGGCAAAGTAATGATAAATGGTTAGAAATCAATAAATTACCAAAATAATGCCCAATATTTAGCAGTAAACTGGAAACATCCGTGTACTGTCACAGTTTGCTGGCAACCTGGGTTCAATTCCCGCCGTTGTCCGTAAGGAGTCTGTATGTTTTCCCTGTGACTATGTGGGTTTCCTCCCGTTAATCAGTCATGAGGGTGTAATTGGGCGACGTGGGCTTGTCGGCCTGTTACTGTTCTGTACGTCTAAATAAAAGTAAATAGTCATGGTAATAATGGGTATCAATAATCTATAAATTATCATTAAAATGACAATTAATGGCCATGATCATCAATAATGTGCAATAGTCAATAATTGATTATTGGTGAAAATGCCTATGTTTAACAGCGAGGGATCAGTTGTCTATATTTCGAGGTTAATCTCAGAATCATCTGCTCCACCATTCGATTATGGCTGTTCGCTCTGTCTGTGATTTGTTTGTACATTGATCCCTCCCTATTAATCTCATTCCTGGTACTTATCTCTACAAGCAGCCCAAACGCTACAGCTGTCCATACACCTCCTCCTACACCTCCGTTCATGGCAACAAACTGTCCTCCCAGGTGAGGCAACTCTGCAGCTCTACAGTCAGCGTTTCAGGCCAAGACTTTCCGAAGGTTCCTGCCGAACAGTCCCAGCCTGAAACGTGGACTGTACTTGTTTCCATAGACGCTGCCTGACCTGTTGAGATCCTCCAGCATTTTGTGTGAGTTGCTTCGATTTCCAGTACCTGCAGATTGTCTCGTTTGTGATTGGACTTCACCTTCTGGGGCAGCCCATTGCGTCTGGTGCTCCCAACATAGCCCCCTTTCCATTGGTGAGATCCATTGTAAACTGAGGGACCCGCTGCTCCCTCCACTCAGAGAAACTTCCCAGTGACCGAACATATTAATTCCCATTCCCATTCCGATATATTGCTCCTTGGCCTCTAATAACAAGATGAGGCCACCCTCAGGGTGGAGGAGTGAATCATTGTGTTCTGTCTGGCTAGCATGAATATTGATTTCTCCTTACAGTAAAAATATTTTAACTCTCCCTCCTCTTTTCCTCTATTACCCACTCTAACCTACACCTCTTCTCACTTCCCCTAGGTCCCCTCATCCATCCCTTTCTCCCACGGCCCGCTCTCCTCTCCGTCCTATTCTCCTGCGACCCACTCTCCGCTCCTTCCCTTTCTCCCACGGTCCGCTCTCCACTCCAACCCTTCACCTTTCCCACCCATCACCTCCCCCTGCAGTCTCTCCTCCTTCCCTTTCTCCCACGGTCCGCTCTCCTCTCCAGCCCTTCACCTTTCCCACCCATCACCTCCCCCGGCAGTCCCTCCTCCTTCCCTTTCTCCCACGGTCCGCTCTCCTCACCAGCCCTTCACCTTACTCGCCCATCACCTCCCCCTGCAGTCTCTCCTCCTTCCCTTTCTCCCACGGTCCGCTCTCCTCTCCAGCCCTTCACCTTTCCCACCCATCACCTCCCCCGGCAGTCCCTCCTCCTTCCCTTTCTCCCACGGTCCGCTCTCCTCTCCAGCCCTTCACCTTACTCGCCCATCACCTCCCCCTGCAGTCTCTCCTCCTTCCCTTTCTCCCACGGTCCGCTCTCCTCTCCAGCCCTTCACCTTTCCCACCCATCACCTCCCCCTGCAGTCCCTCCTCCTTCCCTTTCTCCCACGGTCTGCTCTCCTCTCCAGCCCTTCACCTTACTCGCCCATCACTTCCCCCTGCAGTCCCACCTCCTTCCCTTTCTCCCACGGTCCGCTCTCCTCTCCAGCCCTTCACCTTTCCCACCCATCACCTCCCCCTGCAGTCCCTCCTCCTTCCCTTTCTCCCACGGTCCGCTCTCCTCTCCAGCCCTTCAACTTTCCCACCCATCACCTCCCCCTGCAGTCCCTCCTCCTTCCCTTTCTCCCACGGTCCGCTCTCCTCTCCAACCCTTCACCTTTCCCGCCCATCACCTCCCCCTGCAGTCTCTCCTCCTTCCCTTTCTCCCACGGTCCGCTCTCCTCTCCAGCCCTTCACCTTTCCCACCCATCACCTCCCCCTGCAGTCTCTCCTCCTTCCCTTTCTCCCACGGTCCGCTCTCCTCTCCAGCCCTTCACCTTACTCGCCCATCACCTCCCCCTGCAGTCCCTCCTCCTTCCCTCTCTCCCACGGTCCGCTCTCCTCTCCAGCCCTTCACCTTACTCGCCCATCACCTCCCCCTGCAGTCCCTCCTCCTTCCCTTTCTCCCACGGTCCGCTCTCCTCTCCAGCCCTTCACCTTTCCCACCCATCACCTCCCCCTGCAGTCCCTCCTCCTTCCCTTTCTCCCACGGTCCGCTCTCCTCTCCAGCCCTTCACCTTTCCCACCCATCACCTCCCCCTGCAGTCCCTCCTCCTTCCCTTTCTCCCACGGTCCGCTCTCCACTCCAGCCCTTCACCTTACTCGCCCATCACCTCCCCCTGCAGTCCCTCCTCCTTCCCTTTCTCCCACGGTGCACTCTCCTCTCCAGCCCTTCACCTTACTCGCCCATCACCTCCCCCTGCAGTCCCTCCTCCTTCCCTTTCTCCCACGGTCCGCTCTCCACTCCAGCCCTTCACCTTACTCGCCCATCACCTCCCCCTGCAGTCCCTCCTCCTTCCCTCTCTCCCACGGTCCGCTCTCCTCTCCAGCCCTTCACCTTTCCCACCCATCACCTCCCCCTGCAGTCTCTCCTCCTTCCCTTTCTCCCACGGTCCGCTCTCCTCTCCAGCCCTTCACCTTTCCCACCCATCACCTCCCCCTGCAGTCTCTCCTCCTTCCCTTTCTCCCACGGTCCGCTCTCCTCTCCAGCCCTTCACCTTACTCGCCCATCACCTCCCCCTGCAGTCTCTCCTCCTTCCCTTTCTCCCACGGTCCACTCTCCTCTCCAGCCCTTCACCTTACTCGCCCATCACCTCCCCCTGCAGTCCCTCCTCCTTTCCTTTCTCCCACGGTCCGCTCTCCTCTCCAGCCCTTCACCTTTCCCACCCATCACCTCCCCCTGCAGTCTCTCCTCCTTCCCTTTCTCCCACGGTCCGCTCTCCTCTCCAGCCCTTCACCTTTCCCACCCATCACCTCCCCCTGCAGTCCCTCCTCCTTCCCTTTCTCCCACGGTCCGCTCTCCTCTCCAGCCCTTCACCTTTCCCACCCATCACCTCCCCCTGCAGTCCCTCCTCCTTCCCTTTCTCCCACGGTCCGCTCTCCTCTCCAGCCCTTCACCTTTCCCACCCATCACCTCCCCCTGCAGTCCCTCCTCCTTCCCTTTCTCCCACGGTCCGCTCTCCTCTCCAGCCCTTCACCTTACTCGCCCATCACCTCCCCCTGCAGTCCCTCCTCCTTCCCTTTCTCCCACGGTCCGCTCTCCTCTCCAGCCCTTCACCTTTCCCACCCATCTCCTCCCCCTGCAGTCTCTCCTCCTTCCCTTTCTCCCACGGTCCCCTCTCCTCTCCAGCCCTTCACCTTTCCCACCCATCACCTCCCCCTGCAGTCTCTCCTCCTTCCCTTTCTCCCACGGTCCGCTCTCCTCTCCAGCCCTTCACCTTTCCCACCCATCACCTCCCCCTGCAGTCCCTCCTCCTTCCCTCTCTCCCACGGTCCGCTCTCCTCTCCAGCCCTTCACCTTTCCCACCCATCACCTCCCCCTGCAGTCCCTCCTCCTTCCCTTTCTCCCACGGTCCGCTCTCCTCTCCAGCCCTTCACCTTTCCCACCCATCACCTCCCCCTGCAGTCCCTCCTCCTTCCCTTTCTCCCACGGTCCGCTCTCCTCTCCAGCCCTTCACCTTACTCGCCCATCACTTCCCCCTGCAGTCCCTCCTCCTTCCCTTTCTCCCACGGTCCGCTCTCCTCTCCAGCCCTTCACCTTTCCCACCCATCTCCTCCCCCTGCAGTCCCTCCTCCTTCCCTTTCTCCCACGGTCCGCTCTCCTCTCCAGCCCTTCACCTTTCCCACCCATCACCTCCCCCTGCAGTCCCTCCTCCTTCCCTTTCTCCCACGGTCCGCTCTCCTCTCCAGCCCTTCACCTTTCCCACCCATCACCTCCCCCTGCAGTCCCTCCTCCTTCCCTTTCTCCCACGGTCCGCTCTCCTCTCCAGCGCTTCAACTTTCCCACCCATCACCTCCCCCTGCATTCCCTCCTCCTTCCCTTTCTCCCACGGTCCACTCTCCTCTCCAGCCCTTCACCTTTCCCACCCATCACCTCCCCCTGCAGTCCCTCCTCCTTCCCTTTCTCCCACGGTCCGCTCTCCTCTCCAGCCCTTCACCTTTCCCACCCATCACCTCCCCCTGCAGTCCCTCCTCCTTCCCTTTCTCCCACGGTCCGCTCTCCTCTCCAGCCCTTCACCTTTCCCACCCATCACCTCCCCCTGCAGTCCCTCCTCCTTCCCTTTCTCCCACGGTCCGCTCTCCTCTCCAGCGCTTCAACTTTCCCACCCATCACCTCCCCCTGCATTCCCTCCTCCTTCCCTTTCTCCCACGGTCCGCTCTCCTCTCCAGCCCTTCACCTTTCCCACCCATCACCTCCCCCTGCAGTCTCTCCTCCTTCCCTTTCTCCCACGGTCCGCTCTCCTCTCCAGCCCTTCACCTTTCCCACCCATCACCTCCCCCGGCAGTCCCTCCTCCTTCCCTTTCTCCCACGGTCCGCTCTCCTCACCAGCCCTTCACCTTACTCGCCCATCACCTCCCCCTGCAGTCTCTCCTCCTTCCCTTTCTCCCACGGTCCGCTCTCCTCTCCAGCCCTTCACCTTTCCCACCCATCACCTCCCCCGGCAGTCCCTCCTCCTTCCCTTTCTCCCACGGTCCGCTCTCCTCTCCAGCCCTTCACCTTACTCGCCCATCACCTCCCCCTGCAGTCTCTCCTCCTTCCCTTTCTCCCACGGTCCGCTCTCCTCTCCAGCCCTTCACCTTTCCCACCCATCACCTCCCCCTGCAGTCCCTCCTCCTTCCCTTTCTCCCACGGTCTGCTCTCCTCTCCAGCCCTTCACCTTACTCGCCCATCACTTCCCCCTGCAGTCCCACCTCCTTCCCTTTCTCCCACGGTCCGCTCTCCTCTCCAGCCCTTCACCTTTCCCACCCATCACCTCCCCCTGCAGTCCCTCCTCCTTCCCTTTCTCCCACGGTCCGCTCTCCTCTCCAGCCCTTCAACTTTCCCACCCATCACCTCCCCCTGCAGTCCCTCCTCCTTCCCTTTCTCCCACGGTCCGCTCTCCTCTCCAACCCTTCACCTTTCCCGCCCATCACCTCCCCCTGCAGTCTCTCCTCCTTCCCTTTCTCCCACGGTCCGCTCTCCTCTCCAGCCCTTCACCTTTCCCACCCATCACCTCCCCCTGCAGTCTCTCCTCCTTCCCTTTCTCCCACGGTCCGCTCTCCTCTCCAGCCCTTCACCTTACTCGCCCATCACCTCCCCCTGCAGTCCCTCCTCCTTCCCTCTCTCCCACGGTCCGCTCTCCTCTCCAGCCCTTCACCTTACTCGCCCATCACCTCCCCCTGCAGTCCCTCCTCCTTCCCTTTCTCCCACGGTCCGCTCTCCTCTCCAGCCCTTCACCTTACTCGCCCATCACCTCCCCCTGCAGTCCCTCCTCCTTCCCTTTCTCCCACGGTCCGCTCTCCTCTCCAGCCCTTTCACCTTTCCCACCCATCACCTCCCCCTGCAGTCCCTCCTCCTTCCCTTTCTCCCACGGTCCGCTCTCCTCTCCAGCCCTTCACCTTTCCCACCCATCACCTCCCCCTGCAGTCTCTCCTCCTTCCCTTTCTCCCACGGTCCGCTCTCCTCTCCAGCCCTTCACCTTTCCCACCCATCACCTCCCCCTGCAGTCTCTCCTCCTTCCCTTTCTCCCACGGTCCGCTCTCCTCTCCAGCCCTTCACCTTTCCCACCCATCACCTCCCCCTGCAGTCCCTCCTCCTTCCCTTTCTCCCACGGTCCGCTCTCCTCTCCAGCCCTTCACCTTTCCCACCCATCACCTCCCCCTGCAGTCCCTCCTACTTCCCTTTCTCCCACGGTCCGCTCTCCACTCCAGCCCTTCACCTTACTCGCCCATCACCTCCCCCTGCAGTCCCTCCTCCTTCCCTTTCTCCCACGGTGCACTCTCCTCTCCAGCCCTTCACCTTACTCGCCCATCACCTCCCCCTGCAGTCCCTCCTCCTTCCCTTTCTCCCACGGTCCGCTCTCCACTCCAGCCCTTCACCTTACTCGCCCATCACCTCCCCCTGCAGTCCCTCCTCCTTCCCTCTCTCCCACGGTCCGCTCTCCTCTCCAGCCCTTCACCTTTCCCACCCATCACCTCCCCCTGCAGTCTCTCCTCATTCCCTTTCTCCCACGGTCCGCTCTCCTCTCCAGCCCTTCACCTTTCCCACCCATCACCTCCCCCTGCAGTCTCTCCTCCTTCCCTTTCTCCCACGGTCCGCTCTCCTCTCCAGCCCTTCACCTTACTCGCCCATCACCTCCCCCTGCAGTCTCTCCTCCTTCCCTTTCTCCCACGGTCCACTCTCCTCTCCAGCCCTTCACCTTACTCGCCCATCACCTCCCCCTGCAGTCCCTCCTCCTTTCCTTTCTCCCACGGTCCGCTCTCCTCTCCAGCCCTTCACCTTTCCCACCCATCACCTCCCCCTGCAGTCTCTCCTCCTTCCCTTTCTCCCACGGTCCGCTCTCCTCTCCAGCCCTTCACCTTTCCCACCCATCACCTCCCCCTGCAGTCCCTCCTCCTTCCCTTTCTCCCACGGTCCGCTCTCCTCTCCAGCCCTTCACCTTTCCCACCCATCACCTCCCCCTGCAGTCCCTCCTCCTTCCCTTTCTCCCACGGTCCGCTCTCCTCTCCAGCCCTTCACCTTTCCCACCCATCACCTCCCCCTGCAGTCCCTCCTCCTTCCCTTTCTCCCACGGTCCGCTCTCCTCTCCAGCCCTTCACCTTACTCGCCCATCACCTCCCCCTGCAGTCCCTCCTCCTTCCCTTTCTCCCACGGTCCGCTCTCCTCTCCAGCCCTTCACCTTTCCCACCCATCTCCTCCCCCTGCAGTCTCTCCTCCTTCCCTTTCTCCCACGGTCCCCTCTCCTCTCCAGCCCTTCACCTTTCCCACCCATCACCTCCCCCTGCAGTCTCTCCTCCTTCCCTTTCTCCCACGGTCCGCTCTCCTCTCCAGCCCTTCACCTTTCCCACCCATCACCTCCCCCTGCAGTCCCTCCTCCTTCCCTCTCTCCCACGGTCCGCTCTCCTCTCCAGCCCTTCACCTTTCCCACCCATCACCTCCCCCTGCAGTCCCTCCTCCTTCCCTTTCTCCCACGGTCCGCTCTCCTCTCCAGCCCTTCACCTTTCCCACCCATCACCTCCCCCTGCAGTCCCTCCTCCTTCCCTTTCTCCCACGGTCCGCTCTCCTCTCCAGCCCTTCACCTTACTCGCCCATCACTTCCCCCTGCAGTCCCTCCTCCTTCCCTTTCTCCCACGGTCCGCTCTCCTCTCCAGCCCTTCACCTTTCCCACCCATCTCCTCCCCCTGCAGTCCCTCCTCCTTCCCTTTCTCCCACGGTCCGCTCTCCTCTCCAGCCCTTCACCTTTCCCACCCATCACCTCCCCCTGCATTCCCTCCTCCTTCCCTTTCTCCCACGGTCCGCTCTCCTCTCCAGCCCTTCACCTTTCCCACCCATCACCTCCCCCTGCAGTCCCTCCTCCTTCCCTTTCTCCCACGGTCCGCTCTCCTCTCCAGCGCTTCAACTTTCCCACCCATCACCTCCCCCTGCATTCCCTCCTCCTTCCCTTTCTCCCACGGTCCACTCTCCTCTCCAGCCCTTCACCTTTCCCACCCATCACCTCCCCCTGCAGTCCCTCCTCCTTCCCTTTCTCCCACGGTCCGCTCTCCTCTCCAGCCCTTCACCTTTCCCACCCATCACCTCCCCCTGCAGTCCCTCCTCCTTCCCTTTCTCCCACGGTCCGCTCTCCTCTCCAGCCCTTCACCTTACTCGCCCATCACCTCCCCCTGCAGTCTCTCCTCCTTCCCTTTCTCCCACGGTCCGCTCTCCTCTCCAGCCCTTCACCTTACTCGCCCATCACCTCCCCCTGCAGTCTCTCCTCCTTCCCTTTCTCCCACGGTCCGCTCTCCTCTCCAGCGCTTCAACTTTCCCACCCATCACCTCCCCCTGCAGTCCCTCCTCCTTCCCTTTCTCCCACGGTCCGCTCTCCTCTCCAGCCCTTCACCTTACTCGCCCATCACTTCCCCCTGCAGTCCCTCCTCCTTCCCTTTCTCCCACGGTCCGCTCTCCTCTCCAGCCCTTCACCTTACTCGCCCATCACCTCCCCCTGCAGTCCCTCCTCCTTCCCTTTCTCCCACGGTCCGCTCTCCTCTCCAGCCCTTCACCTTTCCCACCCATCACCTCCCCCTGCAGTCCCTCCTCCTTCCCTTTCTCCCACGGTCCGCTCTCCTCTCCAGCCCTTCACCTTACTCACCCATCGACTCCCCCTGCAGTCCCTCCTCCTTCCCTTTCTCCCACGGTCCACTCTCCTCTCCAGCCCTTCACCTTTCCCACCCATCACCTCCCCCTGCATTCCCTCCTCCTTCCCTTTCTCCCACGGTCCGCTCTCCTCTCCAGCCCTTCACCTTACTCGCCCATCACCTCCCCCTGCAGTCCCTCCTCCTTCCCTTTCTCCCACGGTCCGCTCTCCTCTCCAGCCCTTCACCTTTCCCACCCATCACCTCCCCCTGCAGTCCCTCCTCCTTCCCTTTCTCCCACGGTCCGCTCTCCTCTCCAGCCCTTCACCTTTCCCACCCATCACCTCCCCCTGCAGTCCCTCCTCCTTCCCTTTCTCCCACGGTCCGCTCTCCTCTCCAGCCCTTCACCTTTCCCACCCATCACCTCCCCCTGCAGTCCCTCCTCCTTCCCTTTCTCCCACGGTCCGCTCTCCTCTCCAGCCCTTCACCTTTCCCACCCATCACCTCCCCCTGCAGTCTCTCCTCCTTCCCTTTCTCCCACGGTCCGCTCTCCTCTCCAGCCCTTCACCTTTCCCACCCATCACCTCCCCCTGCAGTCCCTCCTCCTTCCCTTTCTCCCACGGTCCGCTCTCCTCTCCAGCCCTTCACCTTTCCCACCCATCACCTCCCCCTGCAGTCCCTCCTCCTTCCCTTTCTCCCACGGTCTGCTCTCCTCTCCAGCCCTTCACCTTTCCCACCCATCACCTCCCCCTGCAGTCCCTCCTCCTTCCCTTTCTCCCACGGTCTGCTCTCCTCTCCAGCCCTTCACCTTTCCCACCCATCACCTCCCCCTGCAGTCTCTCCTCCTTCCCTTTCTCCCACGGTCCGCTCTCCTCTCCAGCCCTTCACCTTACTCGCCCATCTCCTCCCCCTGCAGTCCCTCCTCCTTCCCTTTCTCCCACGGTCCGCTCTATTCTCCAGCCCTTCACCTTTCCCACCCATCACCTCCCCCTGCAGTCCATCCTCCTTCCCTTTCTCCCACGGTCCGCTCTGCTCTCCAGCCCTTCACCTTTCCCACCCATCACCTCCCCCTGCAGTCCCTCCTCCTTCCCTTTCTCCCACGGTCCACTGTCCTCTCTGTCCTATTCTCCTGCGATCCACTCTCCGCTCCTTCCCTTTCTCCCACGGTCCCCTCTCCTCTCCAGCCCTTCACCTTTCCCACCCATCACCTCCCCCTGCAGTCCCTCCTCCTTCCCTTTCACCCACGGTCCGCTCTCCTCTCCAGCCCTTCACCTTACTCGCCCATCACCTCCCCCTGCAGTCTCTCCTCCTTCCCTTTCTCCCACGGTCCGCTCTCCTCTCCAGCCCTTCACCTTTCCCACCCATCACCTCCCCCTGACGAAGCCTCCCCGTCGATTGTTACTTTTCCCATTGAAGCTGCCTGACCTGCTTTGCATCTTCTTCAACCCCAACTCTTGCCTTCTCCCTGTAATCCTAAACCACTTTCCTAATGAATAACTGATCAATGCAGAACCTGTCAATATCCACTTTGAGCATATGCGGTGACCGTCTCCACAGCTAACTCTCGAAACGAATTGCGCAGATTTACCAACACCTGGCTAAAGAAATTCCCTCTCGTCTCCATTCTGAAGGGGGATGCATCTATTCTAAAACCACCCTCTCCGGTCCTAGATTCCCCACTGCAGGAAACATCCTCTCCACGTCCACCATCTTGACCTCTCAATATTTGATACGTTTTGATGAGGTGTACCCCTCATTCTTCCAAACCTCAGTGAGTACAGGCCCAGTAACCATATCATACCCCAAATCATTCTTGTAAATCTCCTCTACACCCTCTCCAATGCAAAAATATCCTTTCCTCGATGTTGCACCCAAAATTGCTCAAACCAGAGAGACACACTTTATTGATCGGGAGTGAAATTGGGTTTCGTTTCCAACCTTATCAAGGACTTATAAATCCTCAGCAGTATGCTAGTGTAGTGGTTAGCACAATGTTTACAGTACCAGTGACCCGGGTTCGATTCCCATCACACGGTAGTGTGGTGGTTAGCACAATGTTTACAGTACCAGTGACACGGGTTCCATTCCCATCACACGCTAGTGTAGTGGTTAGCACAATGTTTACAGTACCAGTGACCCGAGTTCAATTCCCATCACACGCTAGTGTAGTGGTTAGCACAATGTTTACAGTACCAGTGACAGAGGTTCAATTCCCATCACACGGTAGTGTAGTGGTTAGCAAAATGTTTACAGTACCAGTGTCCAGGGTTCGATTCCCATCACACAGTCGTGTAGTGGTTAGCACAATGTTTACAATACCAGTGACTCGGGTTCGATTCCCATCACACGGTAGTGTAGTGGTTAGCACAATGTTTACAGTACCAGTGACCCGGGTTCAATTCCCATCACACGGTAGTGTAGTGGTTAGCACAATGTTTACAGTACCAGTGACCCGGGTTCAATTCCCATCACACGGTAGTGTAGCAGTTAGCACAATGTTTACAGTACCAGTGACCCGGGTTCAATTCCCATCACACGGTAGTGTAGTGGTTAGCACAACGTTCACAGTACCAGTGACCCGGGTTCGATTCCCAGCACACGGTAGTGTAGTGGTTAGCACAATGTTTACAGTACCAGTGACACAGGTTCGATTCCCATCACACGGTAGTGTAGTGGTTAGCACAATGTTTACAGTACCAGTGACACAGGTTCGATTCCGATCACAAGGTAGTGTAGTGGTTAGCACAATGTTTACAGTACCAGTGACCCGGGATCAATTCCATTCACACGGTAGTGTCGTAGTTAGCACAATGTTTACAGTACCAGTGACCCGGGTTCGATTCCCATCACACGGTAGTGCAGTGGTTAGCACAATGTTTACAGTACCTGTGACCCGGGTTCAATTCCCATTACACGGTAGTGTAGTGGTTAGCACAATGTTTACAGTACCTGTGACCCGGGTTCGATTCCCATCACACGGTAGTGTAGTGGTTAGCACAATGTTTACTGTACCAGTGACACAGGTTCAATTCCCATCACACTGTAGTGTAGTGGTTAGCACAATGTTTACAGTACCAGAGACTCGGGTTCAATTCCCATCACACGGTAGTGTAGTGGTTAGCACAATGTTTACAGTACCAGTGACCCGGGTTCGATTCCCATCTCACGGTAGTGTAGTGGTTAGCACAGTGTTTACAGTACCAGTGACCCGGGTTCAATTCCGATCACACGGTAGTGTAGTGGTTAGCACAACGTTTACAGTACCAGTGACCCGGGTTCAATTCCCATCACACGGTAGTGTAAATGTTTACAGAACCAGTGACCAGGGTTCGATTCCCATCACACGGTAGTGTAGTGGTTAGCACAATGTATACAGTACCAGTGACCCGGGTTCAATTCCCATCACACGGTAGAGTAGTGGTTAGCACAATGTTTACAGTACCAGTGACCACGTTCAATTCCAATCACACGGTAGTGTGGTGGTTAGCACAATGTTTAGAGTACCAGTGACCCGGGTTTAATTCCCATCACACGGTTGTGTAGTGGTTAGCACAATCTTTACAGTACCAGTGACCCGGGTTTAATTCCCATCACACGGTTGTGTAGTGGTTAGCACAACGTTTAGAGTACCAGTAACCCGGGTTCCATTCCCATCACACGGTAGTGTCGTGGTTAGCACAATGTTTACAGTACCAGTGACCCGGGTTCGATTCCCATCACACGGTAGTGTAGCAGTTAGCACAATGTTTACAGTACCAGTGACCTGTGTTCAATTCCCATCACACTGTAGTGTAGTGGTTAGCACAATGTTTACAGTACCAGTGACACAGGTTCAATTCCCATCACACGGTAGTGTAGTGGTTAGCACAATGTTTACAGTACCAGTGACCCGGGTTCAATTCCCATCACACGGTAGTGTAGTGGTTAGCACAATGTTTACAGTACCAGTGACACAGGTTTAATTCCCATTACACGGTAGTGTAGTGGTTAGCACAATGTTTACAGTACCTGTGACCCGGGTTCGATTCCCATCACACGGTAGTGTAGTGGTTAGCACAATGTTTACAGTACAAGTGACCCGGGTTCAATTCCCATCACACGGTAGTGTAGTGGTTAGCACAATGTTTACAGTACCAGTGACCTGGGTTCAATTCCCATCACACGGTAGTGTAGTGGTTAGCACAGTGTTCACAGTACCAGTGACCCGGGTTCGATTCCCATCACACAGTAGTGTAGTGGTTAGCACAATGTTTACAGTACCAGTGACCAGGGTTCGATTCCCATCACACGGTACTGTAGTGGTTAGCACAATGTTTACAGTACCTGTGACCCGGGTTCGATTCCCATTACACGGTAGTGTAGTGGTTAGCACAATGTTTACAGTACCTGTGACCCGGGATCGATTCCCATCACACGGTAGTGTAGTGGTTAGCACAATGTTTACTGTACCAGTAACACAGGTTCAATTCCCATCACACTGTAGTGTAGTGGTTAGCACAATGTTTACAGTACCAGAGACTCGGGTTCAATTCCCATCACACGGTAGTGTAGTGGTTAGCACAATGTTTACAGTACCAGTGACCCGGGTTCGATTCCCATCTCACGGTAGTGTAGTGGTTAGCACAATGTTTACAGTACCACTGACCCGGGTTCAATTCCCATCACATGGTAGTGTAGTGGTTAGCACAATGTTTACAGTACCAGTGACCTGGGTTCAATTCCCATCACACGGTAGTGTAGTGGTTAGCACAGTGTTCACAGTACCAGTGACCCGGGTTCGATTCCCATCACACAGTAGTGTAGTGGTTAGCACAATGTTTACAGTACCAGTGACCAGGGTTCGATTCCCATCACACGGTACTGTAGTGGTTAGCACAATGTTTACAGTACCTGTGACCCGGGTTCGATTCCCATTACACGGTAGTGTAGTGGTTAGCACAATGTTTACAGTACCTGTGACCCGGGTTCGATTCCCATCACACGGTAGTGTAGTGGTTAGCACAATGTTTACTGTACCAGTGACACAGGTTCAATTCCCATCACACGGTAGTGTAGTGGTTAGCACAATGTTTACAGTACCAGAGACTCGGGTTCAATTCCCATCACACGGTAGTGTAATTGTTTACAGAACCAGTGACCAGGGTTCGATTCCCATCACACAGTAGTGTAGTGGTTAGCACAATGTTTACAGTACCAGTGACCCGGGTTCAATTCCCATCACACGGTAGAGTAGTGGTTAGCACAATGTTTACAGTACCAGTGACCACGTTCAATTCCAATCACACGGTAGTGTGGTGGTTAGCACAATGTTTACAGTACCAGTGACCAGGTTCAATTCCCATCACACGGTAGTGTAGTGGTTAGCACAATGTTTACAGTACCAGTGACACAGGTTTAATTCCCATTACACGGTAGTGTAGTGGTTAGCACAATGTTTACAGTACCAGTGACCAGGGTTCGATTCCCATCACACGGTACTGTAGTGGTTAGCACAATGTTTACAGTACCTGTGACCCGGGTTCGATTCCCATCACACGGTAGTGTAGTGGTTAGCACAGTGTTCACAGTACCAGTGACCCGGGTTCGATTCCCATCACACAGTAGTGTAGTGGTTAGCACAATGTTTACAGTACCAGTGACCAGGGTTCGATTCCCATCACACGGTAATGTAGTGGTTAGCACAATGTTTACAGTACCAGTGACCCGGGTTCACTTCCCATCACACGGTAGTGTAGTGGTTAGCACAACGTTCACAGTACCAGTGACCCGGGTTCGATTCCCAGCACACGGTAGTGTAGTGGTTAGCACAATGTTTACAGTACCAGTGACCCGGGTTCAATTCCATTCACACGGTAGTGTCCTAGTTAGCACAATGTTTACAGTACCAGTGACCCGGGTTCAATTCCCATCACACGGTAGTGTAGTGGTTAGCACAATGTTTACAGTACCTGTGACCCGGGTTCGATTCCCATTACACGGTAGTGTAGTGGTTAGCACAATGTTTACAGTACCAGTGACCTGGGTTCAATTCCCATCACACGGTAGTGTAGTGGTTAGCACAGTGTTCACAGTACCAGTGACCCGGGTTCGATTCCCATCACACAGTAGTGTAGTGGTTAGCACAATGTTTACAGTACCAGTGACCAGGGTTCGATTCCCATCACACGGTACTGTAGTGGTTAGCACAATGTTTACAGTACCTGTGACCCGGGTTCGATTCCCATTACACGGTAGTGTAGTGGTTAGCACAATGTTTACAGTACCTGTGACCCGGGTTCGATTCCCATCACACGGTAGTGTAGTGGTTAGCACAATGTTTACTGTACCAGTAACACAGGTTCAATTCCCATCACACTGTAGTGTAGTGGTTAGCACAATGTTTACAGTACCAGAGACTCGGGTTCAATTCCCATCACACGGTAGTGTAGTGGTTAGCACAATGTTTACAGTACCAGTGACCCGGGTTCGATTCCCATCTCACGGTAGTGTAGTGGTTAGCACAATGTTTACAGTACCACTGACCCGGGTTCAATTCCCATCACATGGTAGTGTAGTGGTTAGCACAATGTTTACAGTACCAGTGACCTGGGTTCAATTCCCATCACACGGTAGTGTAGTGGTTAGCACAATGTTTACAGTACAAGTGACCCGGGTTCAATTCCCATCACACGGTAGTGTAGTGGTTAGCACAATGTTTACAGTACCAGTGACCTGGGTTCAATTCCCATCACACGGTAGTGTAGTGGTTAGCACAGTGTTCACAGTACCAGTGACCCGGGTTCGATTCCCATCACACAGTAGTGTAGTGGTTAGCACAATGTTTACAGTACCAGTGACCAGGGTTCGATTCCCATCACACGGTACTGTAGTGGTTAGCACAATGTTTACAGTACCTGTGACCCGGGTTCGATTCCCATTACACGGTAGTGTAGTGGTTAGCACAATGTTTACAGTACCTGTGACCCGGGTTCGATTCCCATCACACGGTAGTGTAGTGGTTAGCACAATGTTTACTGTACCAGTAACACAGGTTCAATTCCCATCACACTGTAGTGTAGTGGTTAGCACAATGTTTACAGTACCAGAGACTCGGGTTCAATTCCCATCACACGGTAGTGTAGTGGTTAGCACAATGTTTACAGTACCAGTGACCCGGGTTCGATTCCCATCTCACGGTAGTGTAGTGGTTAGCACAATGTTTACAGTACCACTGACCCGGGTTCAATTCCCATCACATGGTAGTGTAGTGGTTAGCACAATGTTTACAGTACCAGTGACCTGGGTTCAATTCCCATCACACGGTAGTGTAGTAGTTAGCACAGTGTTCACAGTACCAGTGACCCGGGTTCGATTCCCATCACACAGTAGTGTAGTGGTTAGCACAATGTTTACAGTACCAGTGACCAGGGTTCGATTCCCATCACACGGTACTGTAGTGGTTAGCACAATGTTTACAGTACCTGTGACCCGGGTTCGATTCCCATTACACGGTAGTGTAGTGGTTAGCACAATGTTTACAGTACCTGTGACCCGGGTTCGATTCCCATCACACGGTAGTGTAGTGGTTAGCACAATGTTTACTGTACCAGTGACACAGGTTCAATTCCCATCACACTGTAGTGTAGTGGTTAGCACAATGTTTACAGTACAAGAGACTCGGGTTCAATTCCCATCACACGGTAGTGTAATTGTTTACAGAACCAGTGACCAGGGTTCGATTCCCATCACACGGTAGTGTAGTGGTTAGCACAATGTATACAGTACCAGTGACCCGGGTTCGATTCCCATCACACGGTACTGTAGTGGTTAGCACAATGTTTACAGTACCAGTGACCCGGGTTCAATTCCCATCACACGGTAGAGTAGTGGTTAGCACAATGTTTACAGTACCAGTGACCACGTTCAATTCCAATCACACGGTAGTGTGGTGGTTAGCACAATGTTTACAGTACCAGTGACCAGGTTCAATTCCCATCACACGGTAGTGTAGTGGTTAGCACAATGTTTACAGTACCAGTGACACAGGTTTAATTCCCATTACACGGTAGTGTAGTGGTTAGCACAATGTTTACAGTACCAGTGACCAGGGTTCGATTCCCATCACACGGTACTGTAGTGGTTAGCACAATGTTTACAGTACCTGTGACCCGGGTTCGATTCCCATCACACGGTAGTGTAGTGGTTAGCACAGTGTTCACAGTACCAGTGACCCGGGTTCGATTCCCATCACACAGTAGTGTAGTGGTTAGCACAATGTTTACAGTACCAGTGACCAGGGTTCGATTCCCATCACACGGTAATGTAGTGGTTAGCACAATGTTTACAGTACCACTGACCCGGGTTCAATTCCCATCACATGGTAGTGTAGTGGTTAGCACAATGTTTACAGTACCAGTGACCTGGGTTCAATTCCCATCACACGGTAGTGTAGTGGTTAGCACAATGTTTACTGTACCAGTAACACAGGTTCAATTCCCATCACACTGTAGTGTAGTGGTTAGCACAATGTTTACAGTACCAGAGACTCGGGTTCAATTCCCATCACACGGTAGTGTAGTGGTTAGCACAATGTTTACAGTACCAGTGACCCGGGTTCGATTCCCATCTCACGGTAGTGTAGTGGTTAGCACAATGTTTACAGTACCACTGACCCGGGTTCAATTCCCATCACATGGTAGTGTAGTGGTTAGCACAATGTTTACAGTACCAGTGACCTGGGTTCAATTCCCATCACACGGTAGTGTAGTGGTTAGCACAGTGTTCACAGTACCAGTGACCCGGGTTCGATTCCCATCACACAGTAGTGTAGTGGTTAGCACAATGTTTACAGTACCAGTGACCAGGGTTCGATTCCCATCACACGGTACTGTAGTGGTTAGCACAATGTTTACAGTACCTGTGACCCGGGTTCGATTCCCATTACACGGTAGTGTAGTGGTTAGCACAATGTTTACAGTACCTGTGACCCGGGTTCGATTCCCATCACACGGTAGTGTAGTGGTTAGCACAATGTTTACTGTACCAGTGACACAGGTTCAATTCCCATCACACTGTAGTGTAGTGGTTAGCACAATGTTTACAGTACCAGAGCCTCGGGTTCAATTCCCATCACACGGTAGTGTAATTGTTTACAGAACCAGTGACCAGGGTTCGATTCCCATCACACGGTAGTGTAGTGGTTAGCACAATGTATACAGTACCAGTGACCCGGGTTCGATTCCCATCACACGGTACTGTAGTGGTTAGCACAATGTTTACAGTACCAGTGACCCGGGTTCAATTCCCATCACACGGTAGAGTAGTGGTTAGCACAATGTTTACAGTACCAGTGACCACGTTCAATTCCAATCACACGGTAGTGTGGTGGTTAGCACAATGTTTACAGTACCAGTGACCAGGTTCAATTCCCATCACACGGTAGTGTAGTGGTTAGCACAATGTTTACAGTACCAGTGACACAGGTTTAATTCCCATTACACGGTAGTGTAGTGGTTAGCACAATGTTTACAGTACCAGTGACCAGGGTTCGATTCCCATCACACGGTACTGTAGTGGTTAGCACAATGTTTACAGTACCTGTGACCCGGGTTCGATTCCCATCACACGGTAGTGTAGTGGTTAGCACAGTGTTCACAGTACCAGTGACCCGGGTTCGATTCCCATCACACAGTAGTGTAGTGGTTAGCACAATGTTTACAGTACCAGTGACCAGGGTTCGATTCCCATCACACGGTAATGTAGTGGTTAGCACAATGTTTACAGTACCAGTGACCCGGGTTCACTTCCCATCACACGGTAGTGTAGTGGTTAGCACAATGTTTACAGTACCAGTGACCCGGGTTCAATTCCATTCACACGGTAGAGTCGTAGTTAGCACAATGTTTACAGTACCAGTGACCCGGGTTCAATTCCCATCACACGGTAGTGTAGTGGTTAGCACAATGTTTACAGTACCTGTGACCCGGGTTCGATTCCCATTACACGGTAGTGTAGTGGTTAGCACAATGTTTACAGTACCAGTGACCTGGGTTCAATTCCCATCACACGGTAGTGTAGTGGTTAGCACAGTGTTCACAGTACCAGTGACCCGGGTTCGATTCCCATCACACAGTAGTGTAGTGGTTAGCACAATGTTTACAGTACCAGTGACCAGGGTTCGATTCCCATCACACGGTACTGTAGTGGTTAGCACAATGTTTACAGTACCTGTGACCCGGGTTCGATTCCCATTACACGGTAGTGTAGTGGTTAGCACAATGTTTACAGTACCTGTGACCCGGGTTCGATTCCCATCACACGGTAGTGTAGTGGTTAGCACAATGTTTACTGTACCAGTAACACAGGTTCAATTCCCATCACACTGTAGTGTAGTGGTTAGCACAATGTTTACAGTACCAGAGACTCGGGTTCAATTCCCATCACACGGTAGTGTAGTGGTTAGCACAATGTTTACAGTACCAGTGACCCGGGTTCGATTCCCATCTCACGGTAGTGTAGTGGTTAGCACAATGTTTACAGTACCACTGACCCGGGTTCAATTCCCATCACATGGTAGTGTAGTGGTTAGCACAATGTTTACAGTACCAGTGACCTGGGTTCAATTCCCATCACACGGTAGTGTAGTGGTTAGCACAATGTTTACAGTACAAGTGACCCGGGTTCAATTCCCATCACACGGTAGTGTAGTGGTTAGCACAATGTTTACAGTACCAGTGACCTGGGTTCAATTCCCATCACACGGTAGTGTAGTGGTTAGCACAGTGTTCACAGTACCAGTGACCCGGGTTCGATTCCCATCACACAGTAGTGTAGTGGTTAGCACAATGTTTACAGTACCAGTGACCAGGGTTCGATTCCCATCACACGGTACTGTAGTGGTTAGCACAATGTTTACTGTACCAGTGACACAGGTTCAATTCCCATCACACTGTAGTGTAGTGGTTAGCACAATGTTTACAGTACCAGAGACTCGGGTTCAATTCCCATCACACGGTAGTGTAATTGTTTACAGAACCAGTGACCAGGGTTCGATTCCCATCACACGTTAGTGTAGTGGTTAGCACAATGTATACAGTACCAGTGACCCGGGTTCGATTCCCATCACACGGTAGTGTAGTGGTTAGCACAATGTTTACAGTACCAGTGACACAGGTTTAATTCCCATTACACGGTAGTGTAGTGGTTAGCACAATGTTTACAGTACCAGTGACCAGGGTTCGATTCCCATCACACGGTACTGTAGTGGTTAGCACAATGTTTACAGTACCAGTGACCAGGTTCAATTCCCATCACACGGTAGTGTAGTGGTTAGCACAATGTTTACAGTACCAGTGACCAGGTTCAATTCCCATCACACGGTAGTGTAGTGGTTAGCACAATGTTTACAGTACCAGTGACACAGGTTGAATTCCCATTACACGGTAGTGTAGTGGTTAGCACAATGTTTACAGTACCAGTGACCAGGGTTCGATTCCCATCACACGGTACTGTAGTGGTTAGCACAATGTTTACAGTACCTGTGACCCGGGTTCGATTCCCATCACACGGTAGTGTAGTGGTTAGCACAGTGTTCACAGTACCAGTGACCCGGGTTCGATTCCCATCACACAGTAGTGTAGTGGTTAGCACAATGTTTACAGTACCAGTGACCCGGGTTCTATTCCCATCACACGGTAGTGTAGTGGTTAGCACAATGTTTACAGTACCAGTGACCCGGGTTCTATTCCCATCACACGGTAGTGTAGTGGTTAGCACAATGTTTACAGTACCAGTGACCCGGGTTCTATTCCCATCACACGGTAGTGTAGTGGTTAGCACAACGTTCACAGTACCAGTGACCCGGGTTCGATTCCCAGCACACGGTAGTGTAGTGGTTAGCACAATGTTTACAGTACCAGTGACCCGGGTTCAATTCCCATCACACGGTAGTGTAGTGGTTAGCACAATGTTTACAGTACCAGTGACCCGGGTTCAATTCCATTCACACGGTAGTGTCGTAGTTAGCACAATGTTTACAGTACCAGTGACCCGGGTTCAATTCCCATCACACGGTAGTGTAGTGGTTAGCACAATGTTTACAGTACCTGTGACCCGGGTTCAATTCAGATCACACGGTAGTGTAGTGGTTAGCACAATGTTTACTGTACCAGTGACACAGTTTCAATTCCCATCACACGGTAGTGTAGTGGTTAGCACAATGTTTACTGTACCAGTGACCCGGGTTCAATTCCCATCACACGGTAGTGTAGTGGTTAGCACAATGTTTACTGTACCAGTGACACAGTTTCAATTCCCATCACACGGTAGTGTAGTGGTTAGCACAATGTTTACTGTACCAGTGACCCGGGTTCAATTCCCATCACACGGTAGTGTAGTGGTTAGCACAATGTTTACTGTACCAGTGACCCGGGTTCGATTCCCATCACACGGTAGTGTAGTGGTTAGCACAATGTTTACTGTACCAGTGACCCGGGTTCAATTCCCATCACACGGTAATGTAGTGGTTAGCACAATGTTTACAGTACCAGTGACCTGGGTTCAATTCCCATCACACGGTAGTGTAGTGGTTAGCACAGTGTTCACAGTACCAGTGACCCGGGTTCGATTCCCATCACACAGTAGTGTAGTGGTTAGCACAATGTTTACAGTACCAGTGACCCGGGTTCAATTCCATTCACACGGTAGTGTCGTAGTTAGCACAATGTTTACAGTACCAGTGACCCGGGTTCACTTCCCATCACACGGTAGTGTAGTGGTTAGCACAACGTTCACAGTACCAGTGACCCGGGTTCGATTCCCAGCACACGGTAGTGTAGTGGTTAGCACAATGTTTACAGTACCAGTGACCCGGGTTCAATTCCATTCACACGGTAGTGTCGTAGTTAGCACAATGTTTACAGTACCTGTGACCCGGGTTCAATTCCCATCACACGGTAGTGTAGTGGTTAGCACAATGTTTACAGTACCTGTGACCCGGGTTCGATTCCCATTACACGGTAGTGTAGTGGTTAGCACAATGTTTACAGTACCAGTGACCTGGGTTCAATTCCCATCACACGGTAGTGTAGTGGTTAGCACAGTGTTCACAGTACCAGTGACCCGGGTTCGATTCCCATCACACAGTAGTGTAGTGGTTAGCACAATGTTTACAGTACCAGTGACCCGGGTTCACTTCCCATCACACGGTAGTGTAGTGGTTAGCACAACGTTCACAGTACCAGTGACCCGGGTTCGATTCCCAGCACACGGTAGTGTAGTGGTTAGCACAATGTTTACAGTACCAGTGACCCGGGTTCAATTCCATTCACACGGTAGTGTCGTAGTTAGCACAATGTTTACAGTACCAGTGACCCGGGTTCAATTCCCATCACACGGTAGTGTAGTGGTTAGCACAATGTTTACAGTACCTGTGACCCGGGTTCGATTCCCATTACACGGTAGTGTAGTGGTTAGCACAATGTTTACAGTACCAGTGACCTGGGTTCAATTCCCATCACACGGTAGTGTAGTGGTTAGCACAGTGTTCACAGTACCAGTGACCCGGGTTCGATTCCCATCACACAGTAGTGTAGTGGTTAGCACAATGTTTACAGTACCTGTGACCCGGGTTCGATTCCCATCACACGGTAGTGTAGTGGTTAGCACAATGTTTACTGTACCAGTGACACAGGTTCAATTCCCATCACACTGTAGTGTAGTGGTTAGCACAATGTTTACAGTACCAGAGACTCGGGTTCAATTCCCATCACACGGTAGTGTAATTGTTTACAGAACCAGTGACCAGGGTTCGATTCCCATCACACGGTAGTGTAGTGGTTAGCACAATGTATACAGTACCAGTGACCCGGGTTCGATTCCCATCACACGGTACTGTAGTGGTTAGCACAATGTTTACAGTACCAGTGACCCGGGTTCAATTCCCATCACACGGTAGTGTGGTGGTTAGCACAATGTTTACAGTACCAGTGACCAGGTTCAATTCCCATCACACGGTAGTGTAGTGGTTAGCACAATGTTTACAGTACCAGTGACACAGGTTTAATTCCCATTACACGGTAGTGTAGTGGTTAGCACAATGTTTACAGTACCAGTGACCAGGGTTCGATTCCCATCACACGGTACTGTAGTGGTTAGCACAATGTTTACAGTACCTGTGACCTGGGTTCGATTCCCATCACACGGTAGTGTAGTGGTTAGCACAGTGTTCACAGTACCAGTGACCCGGGTTCGATTCCCATCACACAGTAGTGTAGTGGTTAGCACAATGTTTACAGTACCAGTGACCAGGGTTCGATTCCCATCACACGGTAATGTAGTGGTTAGCACAATGTTTACAGTACCAGTGACCCGGGTTCACTTCCCATCACACGGTAGTGTAGTGGTTAGCACAACGTTCACAGTACCAGTGACCCGGGTTCGATTCCCAGCACACGGTAGTGTAGTGGTTAGCACAATGTTTACAGTACCAGTGACCCGGGTTCAATTCCCATCACACGGTAGTGTAGTGGTTAGCACAATGTTTACAGTACCAGTGACCCGGGTTCGATTCCCAGCACACGGTAGTGTAGTGGTTAGCACAATGTTTACAGTACCAGTGACACGGGATCAATTCCATTCACACGGTAGTGTCGTGGTTAGCACAATGTTTACAGTACCAGTGACCCGGGTTCGATTCCCATCACACGGTAGTGCAGTGGTTAGCACAATGTTTACAGTACCAGTGAGCCGGGTTCAATCCCCATCACACGGTAGTGTAATGGTTAGCACAATGTTTACAGTACCAGTGACCCTGGTTCAATTCCCATTACACGGTAGTGTAGTGGTTAGCACAATGTTTACAGTACCTGTGACCCGGGTTCGATTCCCATCACACGGTAGTGTAGTGGTTAGCACAATGTTTACTGTACCAGTGACACAGGTTCAATTCCCATCACACTGTAGTGTAGTGGTTAGCACAATGTTTACAGTACCAGAGACTCGGGTTCAATTCCCATCACACGGTAGTGTAGTGGTTAGCACAATGTTTACAGTACCAGTGACCCGGGTTCGATTCCCATCTCACGGTAATGTAGTGGTTAGCACAATGTTTACAGTACCACTGACCCGGGTTCAATTCCCATCACACGGTAGTGTAGTGGTTAGCACAACGTTTACAGTACCAGTGACCCGGGTTCAATTCCCATCACACTGTAGTGTAGTGGTTAGCACAATGTTTACAGTACCAGAGACTCGGGTTCAATTCCCATCACACGGTAGTGTAGTGGTTAGCACAATGTTTACAGTACCAGTGACCCGGGTTCGATTCCCATCTCACGGTAGTGTAGTGGTTAGCACAATGTTTACAGTACCACTGACCCGGGTTCAATTCCCATCACGGTACTGTAGTGGTTAGCACAACGTTTACAGTACCAGTGACCCGGGTTCAATTCCCATCACACGGTAGTGTAAATGTTTACAGAACCAGTGACCAGGGTTCGATTCCCATCACACGGTACTGTAGTGGTTAGCACAATGTTTACAGTACCAGCGACCCGGGTTCAATTCCCATCACACGGTAGAGTAGTGGTTAGCACAATGTTTACAGTACCAGTGACCACGTTCAATTCCAATCACACGGTAGTGTGGTGGTTAGCACAATGTTTAGAGTACCAGTGACCAGGTTCAATTCCCATCACACGGTAGTGTAGTGGTTAGCACAATGTTTACAGTACCAGTGTCACAGGTTTAATTCCCATTACACGGTAGTGTAGTGCTTAGCACAATGTTTACAGTACCAGTGACCAGGGTTCGATTCCCATCACACGGTACTGTAGTGGTTAGCACAATGTTTACAGTACCTGTGACCCGGGTTCGATTCCCATCACACGGTAGTGTAGTGGTTAGCACAGTGTTCACAGTACCAGTGACCCAGGTTCGATTCCCATCACACAGTAGTGTAGTGGTTAGCACAATGTTTACAGTACCAGTGACCAGGGTTCGATTCCCATCACACGGTAATGTAGTGGTTAGCACAATGGTTACAGTACCAGTGACCCGGGTTCAATTCCCATCACACGGTAGTGTAGTGGTTAGCACAATGTTTACAGTACCAGTGACCCGGGTTCAATTCCCATCACACGGTAGTGTAGTGGTTAGCACAATTTTTACAGTACCTGTGACCCGGGTTCAATTCCCATCACACTGTTGTGTAGTGGTTAGCACAACGTTCACAGTACCAGTGACCCGGGTTCGATTCCCAGCACACGGTAGTGTAGTGGTTAGCACAGTGTTTACAGTACCAGTGACCCGGGTTCAATCCCCATCACACGGTAGTGTAGTGGTTAGCACAATGTTTACAGTACCTGTGACCCGGGTTCGATTCCCATCACACGGTAGTGTAGTGGTTAGCACAATGTTTACTGTACCAGTGACACAGGTTCAATTCCCATCACACTGTAGTGTAGTGGTTAGCACAATGTTTACAGTACCAGAGACTCGGGTTCAATTCCCATCACACGGTAGTGTAGTGGTTAGCACAATGTTTACAGTACCAGTGACCCGGGTTCGATTCCCATCTCACGGTAGTGTAGTGGTTAGCACAATGTTTACAGTACCACTGACCCGGGTTCAATTCCCATCACGGTACTGTAGTGGTTAGCACAACGTTTACAGTACCAGTGACCCGGGTTCAATTCCCATCACACGGTAGTGTAAATGTTTACAGAACCAGTGACCAGGGTTCGATTCCCATCACACGGTAGTGTAGTGGTTAGCACAATGTATACAGTACCAGTGACCACGTTCAATTCCAATCACACGGTAGTGTGGTGGTTAGCACAATGTTTAGAGTACCAGTGACCAGGTTCAATTCCCATCACACGGTAGTGAAGTGGTTAGCAGAATGTTTACAGTACCAGTGACCCGCGTTCAATTCCCATCACACGGCAGTGTAGTGGTTAGCACAATCTTTACAGTACCAGTGGCCCGGGTTTAATTCCCATCACACGGTTGTGTAGTGGTTAGCACAACGTTTAGAGTACCAGTAACCCGGGTTCCATTCCCATCACACGGTAGTGTAGTGGTTAGCACAACACTTTACAGTACCAGTGACCTGTGTTCAATTCCCATCACACTGTAGTGTAGTGGTTAGCACAACGTTTACAGTACCAGTGACACAGGTTCAATTCCCATCACACGGTAGTGTAGTGCTTAGCACAATGTTTACAGTACCAGTGACCCGGGTTCCATTCCCATCACACGGTAGTGTAGTGGTTAGCACAATGTTTACTGAACCAGTGACCCGGGTTCAATTCCCATTCCACGGTAGTGTAGTGGTTAGCACAACGTTTGCAGTACCTGTGACCCGGGTTCAATTCCCATCACACGGTAGTGTAGTGGTTAGCACAATGTTTACAGTACCAGTGACACAGGTTCAATTCCCATCACACGGTAGTGTAGTGGTTAACACAATGTTTACAGTACCAGTGACACAGGTTTAATTCCCATTACACGGTAGTGTAGTGGTTAGCACAATGTTTACAGTACCAGTGACCAGGGTTCGATTCCCATCACACGGTACTGTAGTGGTTAGCACAATGTTTACAGTACCTGTGACCCGGGTTCGATTCCCATCACACGGTAGTGTAGTGGTTAGCACAGTGTTCACAGTACCAGTGACCCGAGTTCGATTCCCATCACACAGTAGTGTAGTGGTTAGCACAATATTTACAGTACCTGTGACCCGGGTTCGATTCCCATCACACGGTAGTGTAGTGGCTAGCACAATGTTTACAATACCAGTGACCCGGGTTCGATTCCCATCACACTGTAGTGTAGTGGTTAGCACAATGTTTACAGTACCAGTGACCCGGTTTTAATTCTGATCACACGGTACTGTAGTGGTTAGCACAATGTTTACAGTACCAGTGACCCGGGTTCGATTCTGATCACACGGTACTGTAGTGGTTAGCACAATGTTTACAGTACCAGTGACACAGGTTCTATTCCCATCACACGGTAGTGTAGTGGTTAGCACAATGTTTACTGTACCAGTGACACAGGTTCAATTCCCATCACACGGTAGTGTAGTGGTTAGCACAATCTTTACGTTACCAGTGACCCAGTTTCAATTCCCATCACACGGTAGTGTAGTGGTTAGCACAATGTTTACAGTACCAGTGACCCAGGTTCAATTCCCATCACACGGTAGTGTAGTGGTTAGCACAATGTTTACTGTACCAGTGACACAGGTTCCATTCCCATCACACGGTTGTGTAGTGGTTAGCACAATGTTTACTGTACCAGTGACACAGGTTCAATTCCCATCACACGGCAGTGTAGTGGTTAGCACAATGTTTACAGTACCAGTGACCCGGGTTCAATTCCCATCACACGGTAGTGTAGTGGTTAGCACAACGTTTACAGTACCAGTGACCCGGGTTCAATTCCCATCACACGGTAGTGTAGTGGTTAGCGCAATTTTTACAGTACCAGTGACCCGGGTTCCATTCCCATCACAGGGTAGTGTAGTGGTTAGCACAATGTTTACAGTACCAGTGACCCGGGTTCCATTGCCATCACACTGTAGTGTAATGGTTAGCACAATTTTTACAATACCAGTGACCCGGGTTCGATTCCCATCACACGGTAGTGTAGTGGTTAGCACAATGTTTACAGTACCAGTGACACAGGTTCGATTCCCATCACACGGTAATGTAGTGGTCAGCACAATGTTTACAGTACCAGTGACCCGGGTTCGATTCCCATCACACGGTAGTGTAGTGGTCAGCACAATGTTTACAGTACCAGTGACCTGGGTTCCATTCCCATCACACGGTAATGTAGTGCTTAGCACAATGTTTACAGTACCATTGACCCGGGTTCAATTCCCATCACACGGTAGTGTAGCAGTTAGCACAACACTTTACAGTACCAGTGACCTGGGTTCAATTCCCATCACACTGTAGTGTAGTGGTTAGCACAATGTTTACAGTACCAGTGACACAGGTTCAATTCCCATCACACGGTAGTGTAGTGCTTAGCACAATGTTTACAGTACCAGTGACCCGGGTTCCATTCCCATCACACGGTAGTGTAGTGGTTAGCACAATGTTTACAGTACCAGTGACCCGGGTTCAATTCCCATCACACGGTAGTGTAGTGGTTAGCACAATGTTTACAGTACCAGTGACACAAGTTTAATTCCCATTACACGGTAGTGTAGTGGTTAGCACAATGTTTACAGTACCAGTGACCAGGGTTCGATTCCCATCACACGGTACTGTAGTGGTTAGCACAATGTTTACAGTACCTGTGACCCGGGTTCGATTCCCATCACATGGTAGTGTAGTGGTTAGCACAGTGTTCACAGTACCAGTGACCCGGGTTCGATTCCCATCACACAGTAGTGTAGTGGTTAGCACAATGTTTACAGTACCAGTGACCAGGGTTCGATTCCCATCACACGGTACTGTAGTGGTTAGCACAATGTTTACAGTACCTGTGACCCGGGTTCGATTCCCATTACACGGTAGTGTAGTGGTTAGCACAATGTTTACAGTACCTGTGACCCGGGTTCGATTCCCATCACACGGTACTGTAGTGGTTAGCACAATGTTTACTGTACCAGTGACACAGGTTCAATTCCCATCACACTGTAGTGTAGTGGTTAGCACAATGTTTACAGTACCAGAGACTCGGGTTCAATTCCCATCACACGGTAGTGTAGTGGTTAGCACAATGTTTACAGTACCAGTGACCCGGGTTCGATTCCCATCTCACGGTAGTGTAGTGGTTAGCACAATGTTTACAGTACCACTGACCCGGGTTCAATTCCCATCACGGAACTGTAGTGGTTAGCACAACGTTTACAGTACCAGTGACCCGGGTTCAATTCCCATCACACGGTAGTGTAAATGTTTACAGAACCAGTGACCAGGGTTCGATTCCCATCACACGGTAGTGTAGTGGTTAGCACAATGTATACAGTACCAGTGACCCGGGTTCGATTCCCATCACACGGTACTGTAGTGGTTAGCACAATGTTTACAGTACCAGCGACCCGGGTTCAATTCCCATCACACGGTAGAGTAGTGGTTAGCACAATGTTTACAGTACCAGTGACCACGTTCAATTCCAATCACACGGTAGTGTGGTGGTTAGCACAATGTTTAGAGTACCAGTGACCAGGTTCAATTCCCATCACACGGTAGTGTAGTGGTTAACACAATGTTTACAGTACCAGTGACACAGGTTTAATTCCCATTACACGGTAGTGTAGTGGTTAGCACAATGTTTACAGTACCAGTGACCAGGGTTCGATTCCCATCACACGGTACTGTAGTGGTTAGCACAATGTTTACAGTACCAGTGACCCGGGTTCGATTCCCATCACACAGTAGTGTAGTGGTTAGCACAATGTTTACAGTACCAGTGACCAGGGTTCGATTCCCATCACACGGTAATGTAGTGGTTAGCACAATGTTTACAGTACCAGTGACCCGGGTTCAATTCCCATCACAGGGTAGTGTAGTGGTTAGCACAGTGTTTACAGTACCAGTGACCCGGGTTCAATTCCATTCACACGGTAGTGTCGTAGTTAGCACAATGTTTACAGTACCAGTGACCCGGGTTCAATTCCCATCACACGGTAGTGTAGTGGTTAGCACAATGTGTACAGTACCAGTGACCCTGGTTCGATTCTCATCACACGGTAGTGTAGTGGTTAGCACAATGTTTACAGTACCAGTGACCCGGGTTCAATTCCATTCACACGGTAGTGTCGTAGTTAGCACAATGTTTACAGTACCAGTGACCCGGGTTCAATCCCCATCACACGGTAGTGTAATGGTTAGCACAATGTTTACAGTACCAGTGACACGGGTTCAATTCCCATTACACGGTAGTGTAGTGGTTAGCACAACGTTTACAGTACCAGTGACCCGGGTTCAATCCCCATTACACGGTAGTGTAATGGTTAGCACAATGTTTACAGTACCAGTGACCCTGGTTCAATTCCCATTACACTGTAGTGTAGTGGTTAGCACAATGTTTACTGTACCAGTGACACAGGTTCAATTCCCATCACACTGTAGTGTAGTGGTTAGCACAATGTTTACAGTACCAGAGACTCGGGTTCAATTCCCATCACACGGTAGTGTAGTGGTTAGCACAATCTTTACAGTACCAGTGACCCGGGTTCGATTCCCATCTCACGGTAGTGTAGTGGTTAGCACAATGTTTACAGTACCACTGACCCGGGTTCAATTCCCATCACGGTACTGTAGTGGTTAGCACAACGTTTACAGTACCAGTGACCCGGGTTCAATTCCCATCACACGGTAGTGTAAATGTTTACAGAACCAGTGACCAGGGTTCGATTCCCATCACACGGTAGTGTAGTGGTTAGCACAATGTATACAGTACCAGTGACCACGTTCAATTCCAATCACACGGTAGTGTGGTGGTTAGCACAATGTTTAGAGTACCAGTGACCATGTTCAATTCCCATCACACGGTAGTGAAGTGGTTAGCAGAATGTTTACAGTACCAGTGACCCGCGTTCAATTCCCATCACACGGCAGTGTAGTGGTTAGCACAATCTTTACAGTACCAGTGGCCCGGGTTTAATTCCCATCACACGGTTGTGTAGTGGTTAGCACAACGTTTAGAATACCAGTAACCCGGGTTCCATTCCCATCACACGGTAGTGTCGTGGTTAGCACAATGTTTACAGTACCAGTGACCCGGGTTCGATTCCCATCACACGGTAGTGTAGCAGTTAGCACAACACTTTACAGTACCAGTGACCTGTGTTCAATTCCCATCACACTGTAGTGTAGTGGTTAGCACAATGTTCACAGTACCAGTGACACAGGTACAATTCCCATCACACGGTAGTGTAGTGCTTAGCACAATGTTTACAGTACCATTGACCCGGGTTCAATTCCCATCACACGGTAGTGTAGCAGTTAGCACAACACTTTACAGTACCAGTGACCTGGGTTCAATTCCCATCACACTGTAGTGTAGTGGTTAGCACAACGTTTACAGTACCAGTGACACAGGTTCAATTCCCATCACACGGTAGTGTAGTGCTTAGCACAATGTTTACAGTACCAGTGACCCGGGTTCCATTCCCATCACACGGTAGTGTAGTGGTTAGCACAATATTTACAGTACCAGCGACCCAGGTTCAATTCCCATCACACGGTAGTGTAGTGGTTAGCACAATGTTTACAGTACCAGTGACCCAGGTTCAATTCCCATCACACGGTAGTGTAGTGGTTAGCACAACGTTTGCAGTACCAGTGACCCGGGTTCAATTCCCATCACACGGTAGTGTAAATGTTTACAGAACCAGTGACCAGGGTTCGATTCCCATCACACGGTAGTGTAGTGGTTAGCACAATGTATACAGTACCAGTGACCACGTTCAATTCCAATCACACGGTAGTGTGGTGGTTAGCACAATGTTTAGAGTACCAGTGACCAGGTTCAATTCCCATCACACGGTAGTGAAGTGGTTAGCAGAATGTTTACAGTACCAGTGACCCGCGTTCAATTCCCATCACACGGCAGTGTAGTGGTTAGCACAATCTTTACAGTACCAGTGGCCCGGGTTTAATTCCCATCACACGGTTGTGTAGTGGTTAGCACAACGTTTAGAATACCAGTAACCCGGGTTCCATTCCCATCACACGGTAGTGTCGTGGTTAGCACAATGTTTACAGTACCAGTGACCCGGGTTCGATTCCCATCACACGGTAGTGTAGCAGTTAGCACAACACTTTACAGTACCAGTGACCTGTGTTCAATTCCCATCACACTGTAGTGTAGTGGTTAGCACAATGTTCACAGTACCAGTGACACAGGTACAATTCCCATCACTCGGTAGTGTAGTGGTTAGCACAATGTTTACAGTACCATTGACCCGGGTTCAATTCCCATCACACGGTAGTGTAGCAGTTAGCACAACACTTTACAGTACCAGTGACCTGGGTTCAATTCCCATCACACTGTAGTGTAGTGGTTAGCACAACGTTTACAGTACCAGTGACACAGGTTCAATTCCCATCACACGGTAGTGTAGTGCTTAGCACAATGTTTACAGTACCAGTGACCCGGGTTCCATTCCCATCACACGGTAGTGTAGTGGTTAGCACAATGTTTACAGTACCAGTGACCCGGGTTCGATTCCCAGCACACGGTAGTGTAGTGGTTAGCACAATGTTTACAGTACCAGTGACCCGGGTTCAATTCCATTCACACGGTAGTGTCGTAGTTAGCACAATGTTTACAGTACCAGTGACCCGGGTTCAATTCCCATCACACGGTAGTGTAGTGGTTAGCACAATGTTTACAGTACCAGTGACCCGGGTTCAATTCCATTCACACGGTAGTGTCGTAGTTAGCACAATGTTTACAGTACCAGTGACCCGGGTTCAATCCCCATCACACGGTAGTGTAGTGGTTAGCACAATGTTTACAGTACCTGTGACCCGGGTTCGATTCCCATCACACGGTAGTGTAGTGGTTAGCACAATGTTTACTGTACCAGTGACACAGGTTCAATTCCCATCACACTGTAGTGTAGTGGTTAGCACAATGTTTACAGTACCAGAGACTCGGGTTCAATTCCCATCACACGGTAGTGTAGTGGTTAGCACAATGTTTACAGTACCAATGACCCGGGTTCGATTCCCATCTCACGGTAGTGTAGTGGTTAGCACAATGTTTACAGTACCACTGACCCGGGTTCAATTCCCATCACGGTACTGTAGTGGTTAGCACAACGTTTACAGTACCAGTGACCCGGGTTCAATTCCCATCACACGGTAGTGTAAATGTTTACAGAACCAGTGACCAGGGTTCGATTCCCATCACACGGTAGTGTAGTGGTTAGCACAATGTATACAGTACCAGTGACCACGTTCAATTCCAATCACACGGTAGTGTGGTGGTTAGCACAATGTTTAGAGTACCAGTGACCAGGTTCAATTCCCATCACACGGTAGTGAAGTGGTTAGCAGAATGTTTACAGTACCAGTGACCCGCGTTCAATTCCCATCACACGGCAGTGTAGTGGTTAGCACAATCTTTACAGTACCAGTGGCCCGGGTTTAATTCCCATCACACGGTTGTGTAGTGGTTAGCACAACGTTTAGAGTACCAGTAACCCGGGTTCCATTCCCATCACACGGTAGTGTCGTGGTTAGCACAATGTTTACAGTACCAGTGACCCGGGTTCGATTCCCATCAAACGCTAGTGTAGCAGTTAGCACAACACTTTACAGTACCAGTGACCTGTGTTCAATTCCCATCACACTGTAGTGTAGTGGTTAGCACAACGTTTACAGTACCAGTGACACAGGTTCAATTCCCATCACACGGTAGTGTAGTGCTTAGCACAATGTTTACAGTACCAGTGACCCGGGTTCCATTCCCATCACACGGTAGTGTAGTGGTTAGCACAATGTTTACAGAACCAGTGACCCGGGTTCAATTCCCATTCCACGGTAGTGTAGTGGTTAGCACAACGTTTGCAGTACCTGTGACCCGGGTTCAATTCCCATCACACGGTAGTGTAGTGGTTAGCACAATGTTTACAGTACCAGTGACACAGGTTCAATTCCCATCACACGGTAGTGTAGTGGTTAACACAATGTTTACAGTACCAGTGACACAGGTTTAATTCCCATTACACGGTAGTGTAGTGGTTAGCACAATGTTTACAGTACCAGTGACCAGGGTTCGATTCCCATCACACGGTACTGTAGTGGTTAGCACAATGTTTACAGTACCTGTGACCCGGGTTCGATTCCCATCACACGGTAGTGTAGTGGTTAGCACAGTGTTCACAGTACCAGTGACCCGAGTTCGATTCCCATCACACAGTAGTGTAGTGGTTAGCACAATGTTTACAGTACCTGTGACCCGGGTTCGATTCCCATTACACGGAAGTGTAGTGGTTAGCACAATGTTTACAATACCAGTGACCCGGGTTCGATTCCCATCACACTGTAGTGTAGTGGTTAGCACAATGTTTACAGTACCAGTGACCCGGTTTTGATTCTGATCACACGGTACTGTAGTGGTTAGCACAATGTTTACAGTACCAGTGACCCGGGTTCGATTCTGATCACACGGTACTGTAGTGGTTAGCACAATGTTTACAGTACCAGTGACACAGGTTCTATTCCCATCACACGGTAGTGTAGTGGTTAGCACAATGTTTACTGTACCAGTGACACAGGTTCAATTCCCATCACACGGTAGTGTAGTGGTTAGCACAATCTTTACGTTACCAGTGACCCAGTTTCAATTCCCATCACACGGTAGTGTAGTGGTTAGCACAATGTTTACAGTACCAGTGACCCAGGTTCAATTCCCATCACACGGTAGTGTAGTGGTTAGCACAATGTTTACTGTACCAGTGACACAGGTTCCATTCCCATCACACGGTTGTGTAGTGGTTAGCACAATGTTTACTGTACTAGTGACACAGGTTCAATTCCCATCACACGGCAGTGTAGTGGTTAGCACAATGTTTACAGTACCAGTGACCCGGGTTCAATTCCCATCACACGGTAGTGTAGTGGTTAGCGCAATTTTTACAGTACCAGTGACCCGGGTTCCATTCCCATCACAGGGTAGTGTAGTGGTTAGCACAATGTTTACAGTACCAGTGACCCAGGTTCCATTGCCATCACACTGTAGTGTAATGGTTAGCACAATTTTTACAATACCAGTGACCCGGGTTCGATTCCCATCACACGGTAGTGTAGTGGTTAGCACAATGTTTACAGTACCAGTGACACAGGTTCCATTCCCATCACACGGTAATGTAGTGGTCAGCACAATGTTTACAGTACCAGTGACCCGGGTTCGATTCCCATCACACGGTAGTGTAGTGGTCAGCACAATGTTTACAGTACCAGTGACCTGGGTTCCATTCCCATCACACGGTAATGTAGTGGTTAGCACAATGTTTACAGTACCAGTGACACAGGTTCCATTCCCATCACACGGTAATGTAGTGGTCAGCACAATGTTTACAGTACCAGTGACCCGGGTTCGATTCCCATCACACGGTAGTGTAGTGGTTAGCACAATGTTTACAGTACCAGTGACCCGGGTTCAATTCCCATCACACGGTAGTGTAGTTGTTAGCACAATGTTTACAGTACCAGTGACACAAGTTTAATTCCCATTACACGGTAGTGTAGTGGTTAGCACAATGTTTACAGTACCAGTGACCAGGGTTCGATTCCCATCACACGGTACTGTAGTGGTTAGCACAATGTTTACAGTACCTGTGACCCGGGTTCGATTCCCATCACATGGTAGTGTAGTGGTTAGCACAGTGTTCACAGTACCAGTGACCCGGGTTCGATTCCCATCACACAGTAGTGTAGTGGTTAGCACAATGTTTACAGTACCAGTGACCAGGGTTCGATTCCCATCACACGGTACTGTAGTGGTTAGCACAATGTTTACAGTACCTGTGACCCGGGTTCGATTCCCATTACACGGTAGTGTAGTGGTTAGCACAATGTTTACAGTACCTGTGACCCGGGTTCGATTCCCATCACACCGTAGTGTAGTGGTTAGCACAATGTTTACTGTACCAGTGAAACAGGTTCAATTCCCATCACACTGTAGTGTAGTGGTTAGCACAATGTTTACAGTACCAGAGACTCGGGTTCAATTCCCATCACACGGTAGTGTAGTGGTTAGCACAATGTTTACAGTACCAGTGACCCGGGTTCGATTCCCATCTTACGGTAGTGTAGTGGTTAGCACAATGTTTACAGTACCACTGACCCGGGTTCAATTCCCATCACGGAACTGTAGTGGTTAGCACAACGTTTACAGTACCAGTGACCCGGGTTCAATTCCCATCACACGGTAGTGTAAATGTTTACAGAACCAGTGACCAGGGTTCGATTCCCATCACACGGTAGTGTAGTGGTTAGCACAATGTATACAGAACCAGTGACCCAGGTTCGATTCCCATCACACGGTAGTGTAGTGGTTAGCACAATGTATACAGTACCAGTGACCCGGGTTCAATTCCCATCACACGGTAGTGTAAATGTTTACAGAACCAGTGACCAGGGTTCAATTCCCATCACACGGTAGTGTAGTGGTTAGCACAATGTTTACAGTACCAGTGACCACGTTCAATTCCAATCACACGGTAGTGTGGTGGTTAGCACAATGTTTAGAGTACCAGTGACCAGGTTCAATTCCCATCACACGGTAGTGTAGTGGTTAACACAATGTTTACAGTACCAGTGACACAGGTTTAATTCCCATTACACGGTAGTGTAGTGGTTAGCACAATGTTTACAGTACCAGTGACCCGGGTTCAATTCCCATCACACGGTAGTGTAGTGGTTAGCACAACGTTCACAGTACCAGTGACCCGGGTTCGATTCCCAGCACACGGTAGTGAAGTGGTTAGCACAATGTTTACAGTACCAGTGACCCGGGTTCAATTCCATTCACACGGTAGTGTCGTAGTTAGCACAATGTTTACAGTACCAGTGACCCGGGTTCAATTCCCATCACACGGTAGTGTAGTGGTTAGCACAATGTTTACAGTACCAGTGACCCGGGTTCAATTCCATTCACACGGTAGTGTCGTAGTTAGCACAATGTTTACAGTACCAGTGACCCGGGTTCAATCCCCATCACACGGTAGTGTAATGGTTAGCACAATGTTTACAGTACCAGTGACACGGGTTCAATTCCCATTACACGGTAGTGTAGTGGTTAGCACAACGTTTACAGTACCAGTGACCCGGGTTCAATCCCCATTATACGGTAGTGTAATGGTTAGCACAATGTTTAGAGTACCAGTGACCAGGTTCAATTCCCATCACACGGTAGTGTAGTGGTTAACACAATGTTTACAGTACCAGTGACCAGGTTCAATTCCATTCACACGGTAGTGTAGTGGTTAGCACAATGTTTACAGTACCAGTGACACAGGTTCAATTCCCATCACACGGTAGTGTAGTGGTTAGCACAATGTTTACAGTACCAGTGACACAGGTTCAATTCCCATCACACGGTAGTGTAGTGGTTAGCACAATGTTTACAGTACCAGTGAGCCGGGTTCGATTCCCATCACACGGTACTGTAGTGGTTAGCACAATGTTTACAGTACCTGTGACCCGGGTTCGATTCCCATCACACGGTAGTGTAGTGGTTAGCACAGTGTTCACAGTACCAGTGACCCGGGTTCGATTCCCATCACACAGTAGTGTAGTGGTTAGCACAATGTTTACAGTACCAGTGACCCGGGTTCAATTCCCATCACACGGTAGTGTAGTGGTTAGCACAACGTTCACAGTACCAGTGACCCGGGTTCGATTCCCATCACACAGTAGTGTAGTGGTTAGCACAACGTTCACAGTACCAGTGACCCGGGTTCAATTCCCATCACACGGTAGTGTAGTGGTTAGCACAACGTTCACAGTACCAGTGACCCGGGTTCGATTCCCAGCACACGGTAGTGAAGTGGTTAGCACAATGTTTACAGTACCAGTGACCCGGGTTCAATTCCATTCACACGGTAGTGTCGTAGTTAGCACAATGTTTACAGTACCAGTGACCCGGGTTCAATTCCCATCACACGGTAGTGTCGTAGTTAGCACAATGTTTACAGTACCAGTGACCCGGGTTCAATCCCCATCACACGGTAGTGTAATGGTTAGCACAATGTTTACAGTACCAGTGACACGGGTTCAATTCCCATTACACGGTAGTGTAGTGGTTAGCACAACGTTTACAGTACCAGTGACCCGGGTTCAATCCCCATTACACGGTAGTGTAATGGTTAGCACAATGTTTACAGTACCAGTGACCCTGGTTCAATTCCCATTACACTGTAGTGTAGTGGTTAGCACAATGTTTACTGTACCAGTGACACAGGTTCAATTCCCATCACACTGTAGTGTAGTGGTTAGCACAATGTTTACAGTACCAGAGACTCGGGTTCAATTCCCATCACACGGTAGTGTAGTGGTTAGCACAATCTTTACAGTACCAGTGACCCGGGTTCGATTCCCATCTCACGGTAGTGTAGTGGTTAGCACAATGTTTACAGTACCACTGACCCGGGTTCAATTCCCATCACGGTACTGTAGTGGTTAGCACAACGTTTACAGTACCAGTGACCCGGGTTCAATTCCCATCACACGGTAGTGTAAATGTTTACAGAACCAGTGACCAGGGTTCGATTCCCATCACACGGTAGTGTAGTGGTTAGCACAATGTATACAGTACCAGTGACCACGTTCAATTCCAATCACACGGTAGTGTGGTGGTTAGCACAATGTTTAGAGTACCAGTGACCAGGTTCAATTCCCATCACACGGTAGTGAAGTGGTTAGCAGAATGTTTACAGTACCAGTGACCCGCGTTCAATTCCCATCACACGGCAGTGTAGTGGTTAGCACAATCTTTACAGTACCAGTGGCCCGGGTTTAATTCCCATCACACGGTTGTGTAGTGGTTAGCACAACGTTTAGAATACCAGTAACCCGGGTTCCATTCCCATCACACGGTAGTGTCGTGGTTAGCACAATGTTTACAGTACCAGTGACCCGGGTTCGATTCCCATCACACGGTAGTGTAGCAGTTAGCACAACACTTTACAGTACCAGTGACCTGTGTTCAATTCCCATCACACTGTAGTGTAGTGGTTAGCACAATGTTCACAGTACCAGTGACACAGGTACAATTCCCATCACACGGTAGTGTAGTGCTTAGCACAATGTTTACAGTACCATTGACCCGGGTTCAATTCCCATCACACGGTAGTGTAGCAGTTAGCACAACACTTTACAGTACCAGTGACCTGGGTTCAATTCCCATCACACTGTAGTGTAGTGGTTAGCACAACGTTTACAGTACCAGTGACACAGGTTCAATTCCCATCACACGGTAGTGTAGTGGTTAGCACAATGTTTACAGTACCAGTGACCAGGGTTCCATTCCCATCACACGGTAGTGTAGTGGTTAGCACAATGTTTACAGTACCAGTGACCCAGGTTCAATTCCCATCACACGGTAGTGTAGTGGTTAGCACAACGTTTGCAGTACCTGTGACCCGGGTTCAATTCCTATCACACGGTAGTGTAGTGGTTAGCACAATGTTTACAGTACCAGTGACACAGGTTCAATTCCCATCACACGGTAGTGTACTGGTTAGCACAATGTTTACAGTACCAGTGACACAGGTTTAATTCCCATTACACGGTAGTGTAGTGGTTAGCACAATGTTTACAGTACCAGTGACCAGGGTTCGATTCCCATCACACGGTACTGTAGTGGTTAGCACAATGTTTACAGTACCTGTGACCC